>NW_007061091.1:0-688 GCF_000164805.1 Carlito syrichta | reverse complement strand
CAAATAGCAAGTCACTCAATGACTCCCAAGTAGTATATCGCTAATTAAAAATAAATTACACAAGCAAACAAGCAGCAGCAGCCATTGGCAAAAACAAAACAAAACAAAAAGAAACAAAAACTCATCTTAATTTTTTCTTCAATGTTACATTGAAAAGAAATGATCACCAAATAAAATAATAGCATTTATATTCTTGACTTTTTAAAATTCTTGGACATGAAGACATCTAAATTTTATTTCCAGAAACTGCTACACAGTCCTAACTTCATTGTCACTAGTCCTTTACTTAAAATGTAATTGTACAAGATAGTGGTTGAGATATTCCCATAAAGTAGTATAAGCAGTCAGTTTACATTCTGGTTTATATGGAACAACCTCAGTTTATGACTGCTTTCCCAATTTGGAAGATAAAATAGTTGGTCGCTCTTTTTCTACTATGAGCTCAGACTCTCTGATTCTGTGACAAACTTCCTACTTAGGCAAATAAATAAGAATTTAGGAGCTTGGTGGAAATGGGAACAAAGTTTTTAATAATTGGACAGCAGAAATGGGTCAATTTTTCCTACTCTTTACCAGTTCACATCTCTTTAGCCTGACATGGAAGCTGAAAAGTTATGGTTGCTTACTGTATATTTTTGAACATTTCTTCTACAGATAAAAGTACACAAATGCAAATCTCAGGTCTATT
>NW_007061090.1:0-740 GCF_000164805.1 Carlito syrichta | reverse complement strand
TAGCTTTATTATAAAATAATAGCTTTTGTATTTTTGGACTATAATGGTAACCTGACAGATTGTTTTAGACTATAATTTGAACTAGGCACTTAAGTAAATTTTATGTAAAATTTGAAGAGAAATATGAAAATGTTTGGAGACTTGTATTTAGAAAAGACTTTATTAGGCCTAGATTGTTTATAGACTATTTTGTATGTATTTTTTTAAAACTTTCCTTATACCATTTTGGTGTGTTTATATCATTTTATTTTTGTTTTCTACCCCCTATTTAAAAATTTTATAACTATCTATTTTATTATAGGACTGAAATGTGCCATATAAGGTTTTTTTTATAAATATATATTTTTATACTCCTTTTTCTGTTTTGTTTTCCTGCCAAAACCTTATTTGTATATTAATAACCTTTTCACATTTTTTCTTTGCTTTTTTATTTATTTATAGATAACCTTTTATAGTCATAACTTGAATTTACCTTTTAGTAACTGTTAGGTGAAACATTTAGTTTTTGGAACAACTTTAATTCTACTGGAGAGCAGGTTTTAGGAGGAAGAAGTTCAGTATGAGCACAAGGGCTAGAAACTTAGTCTCAGTATTAATTAAGAAATTGATTTGGACCCCAGCCACATTTATATAGACCCAAGGATTCTCTGGGTGGATGGCATACAGAGTGCTGTGCTGGGCCATGTCCCTCCCCCTTCAGTCAACAGCCACTATCACTGAGCTAGGTGTTTTCTCCCCCG
>NW_007061089.1:0-1077 GCF_000164805.1 Carlito syrichta | reverse complement strand
AGGCCTTTGACAGATTCTCTTGGGTTTTCGAGGTACACCATCATATCATCTGCATAGAGAGATAACTTGACTGCCTCTTTTCCTATTTGAATACCTCTGATTGCCTCCTCTTCTCTGATTGCTCTAGCCAGGACTTCCAATACTATGTTGAACAGGAGGGGAGAGAGTGGGCATCCTTGTCTAGTTCCAGTTTTCAGGGGAATTGGTTCCAATTTTTGTCCATTTAGGAGTATGCTGGCTGTGGGTTTCTCATAGATGGCTTTTACTATTTGAGGTATGTTCCCCGTATGCCTAGATGTTCAAGGGTTTTTATCAAGAAGGGGTGCTGGATTTTATCAAAAGCTTTTTCTGCATCTAATGATATGATCATGTGGTTTTTGTTTTGACATCTGTTGATGTATTTAATTACATTTATGGTTTTACGAATGTTAAACCAGCCTTGCATGCCAGGAATGAAGCCTACTTGGTCATGGTGGATGATTTTTGAGATGTATTGCTGAATCCGGTTTGCTAGGATTTTGTTGAGAATTTTAGCATCTATGTTCATCAAAGATATTGGCCTGTAGTTCTCTTTCTTTGTTGGATCTTTACCTGGCTTGGGTATTAATGTGATGTTGGCTTCATAAAATGATTTGGGGAGAGTTCCATCTTTTTCAATTGCCTGGAATACCTTCAGTAGGATTGGTATCAGCTCCTCCTTGAATGTCTTGTAGAATTCTGCTGGAAAGCCATCAGGACCAGGGCTTTTTTTTGTAGGAAGCTTTCTTATTACGTAGTCAATTTCTTTGATTGTTATTGGTCTATTTAGGGTCTCAATTTCTTCTTGTTCCAACCTAGGTAGGTTGTGTGATGTCAGAAAGTCCTCCATTTCCTTATGGTTTTCAAGTTTGTTTCCATACAAGTATACGTAGTAGTCTCTAATGATCTTTTGTATTTCTTCAGGGTCGGATGTGACTTCATCTTTTGTGTTTCTGATTATGCTTATTTGGTTTTTTTCTCGTTTTTTCTTGGTCAGTTTAGCTAGGAGACCATCAATCTTGTTTACCCTTTCAAAGAACCAGCTTTTTGTTTCATTGA
>NW_007061088.1:0-1062 GCF_000164805.1 Carlito syrichta | reverse complement strand
CCACAAAACTGATGGATCTTTTTGCTTGGTTTTTGGAAAACAAAGTTTCTTGCTGAAATGAGAGAAGACAGAGAACCTTCACCATCCAGCACCTAAGGGAGGGCAAGAGCCATTTAATGGAAGAGGATCCCCCCAATTTTGAGATAAAATACTATGGAGAGGTTTGAAAGTCTGTGTGTGTGCCCACGTCTCCATGGATGCCATGTGTTGTGTGTCACATCTGCGTCCTTGCACGTGCAGGAGGGCTCTCGTGGGACTCCAAGATCGCTCAGGGCACAGCCCCCTATCCTCTTGCGTTGTGGGAAGGTCAGCCCACCGCCTCCTGTCGCTGCCATGGAGCGACGTCACGGAAGTCTCCGCAGCGACACCCCACGCTGGGCCTTCATCTTCTCGCTGTGTTCCCGGCCGGGTTGCGGTATCTGATCAATGCGCGCCGGATGATCTGGGATCCCATTCCGAGGGCAGCTCTGCTCGACGACGGCCCACTGTTTAACTTTAATGAAACACCGTCATGTCTACTGACTTAAACAAAAAATTCAGTTTCACCCTCTTTAATGCAAATTACCAGCAATTTGGTACAATTTTTTCCCTAAGATTTCTTTCAGCTAGTTAAAGAATGGAACTGAATTCTAACTTAGGGTTTTCATTTAAATTCAGATTACATTTTTTAAATGGAAGCTAATTTTTTTTTGAAGTTAGAAATAATGTTATTTCGGATCTAAACGGGTTTTCCTGGATACAGTCTAGCACTCTAAAACAAAAGGAATAATATTAAAATATGCATAGAAATAATTCATAGGTCAAATTCAATAGTCATGTCAGAATAAAAACGTATGTTAACATAAAATTGTTTATGAATCTTGATAGATCATTCCCGTAGAAACTAAAGTAGAATACATTTTAAAATCAAAATTTAACATTAAATCAGAAATTTGTTTAATTTGGAAATTATAATAGTTATAGAATAGAGATTGCCATGGTTTTTAAAACTATAGTTTTGTAAATTTTTCTACTTTAAAACCAGAAATAAGTGAAAGCAAGGAAGTGATCACTCATTTCTGT
>NW_007061087.1:0-779 GCF_000164805.1 Carlito syrichta | reverse complement strand
AATGCATGATAGTAACATTCAGTGGTATTGCAGCCATGTGGACATGACATGGGGCACAGGTAGAAATGACAGATGCATACTCAGTGTAGGAGGTAGGATGTAGGCAATTAGACTCAACTTCTTAGAGATACCCTAGCGATACCGTCTATTGAGTGTGGACCATGACCAGAATGTCAGGCACATCTCATTGTCTGGACTCAAGTTAGTGGAAATGAAAATATCTTCTAAGATGGAAATGAAGTGGAGGGGGGAATTGGCAAGGATGTTGTTCTTGTTTGTCAATACTTTGGAAGCAGGTGTTCTGCGAAGGCTCGTGGCAACCCTTTGGACCTGCTGCCTCATTCTTGTGTGTTGTACAGTCCTCTGTTTGGGTCAGCAATAAGGGTTAACTTAAAGCACAGCAGCCAGGCTAATTCTATGGCTTCTCTGTCTCTGTTTCTTTCTCTCTCTCTTTCTTTCTCTCTCTCTCTCTTTCTTTCTTTCTTTCTTTCTTTCCTTTCTCTCTCTTCTCTCTCTCTCTCTCTCTCTCTCTCTCTCTCTCTCTCCCTTTCTCTCTCACACATGTCTGAGGGAGGGCAAGGTAGAACAGAGAATGTAGTTTAACTCTCAGAGCCTTAAATGAGTGCTTCTTTGTTAGTGAAAAGCAAACAGAACAAATTGGACACAGGGTCAGCGTGCTCTGGAATGCAGAATTGTTTGTCACTAGTCAAATAGCAGCCTGCTGTAGAGTTTACATGATGTTTCAGCAAGATGAAACAATGAGGATGTTTGCCATTAAC
>NW_007061086.1:0-900 GCF_000164805.1 Carlito syrichta | reverse complement strand
CAACCCCAGGTATTTCGACAAAACTTCTATGTAAAAGACATAACCTTGACTAAATGAAAATCAGAGCTCTCTACTGCTTAACTTTAATGAAACACTGTCATGTCTACTGACAAACAAAAAATTCAGTTTCATCCTCTTTAATGCAAATTACTGGCAATTTGGTCCAATATTTTTCCCTAAGATTTCTTTCAGCTAGTTAAAGAATGGAACTGAATTCTAAATTAGGGTTTTCATTTAAATTCAGATTACATTTTTAAAATGGAAGCTAATTTTTTTTGAAATTAGAAAAAAATGTTATTTTGGATCTAAACGGGTTTTCCTAGATACAGTGTAGCACTCTAAAACAAAATGGAATAATATTAAAATATGCATAGAAATAATTCATAGGTCAAATTCAATAGCCATGTCAGAATAAAAACATATGTTAGCATAAAATTGTTTATGAATCTTGATAGATCATTACCCATAGAAACTAAAGTAGAATACATTTTAAAATCAAAATTTAACATTAAATCTTGCTTCCAAACTTTCCCATGGATGGTAGTCCTGAACTGTGACCCAAAGTCTCATCATCATCCTCACCTGAAAAGCACCATGAGAAATACTGGTTAAAAAAACAATTTCTTCACTAAGTCTCTCCGAAACACATTGTTTATTTGCTTCGGTAAGCCTCTAAAGATGTTTTGTGGCTTTACAAGTTCCAAGTTTGAAGTTGAAATTCTTAGGAGGTACATTATCTGCAAGTTTGACATTTAAAATGTATGGGGCTACCATGCTTTTGTTAAAACACTTTATATTACATAAAGGGGGGAAAAGGCAAGACTCTCAAATTTCTACAGACGCTGGCGCATTTCAGATTTTATAGTTCACATTATTCCTATAGAAGAACACGCTGATGGC
>NW_007061085.1:0-754 GCF_000164805.1 Carlito syrichta | reverse complement strand
CCAAGTAGCCGGAATTACAGGCAAGTGCTACCACACCCAGCCTGATTTTTTGATTTATTGTAGAGATGAGGACTCGCTTCCCAGGCGGGTCTCGAACCCACGGACTCAGGCAATCCACTCATCTCAGCCTCCCAAAGGCGCGGGATTACAGGCTGAGTCACTGAGCTTGGTGAAACTTAACTGTATACTATGGCCATAAGCTTAATAGTCTGTGGTTAAAATATCTAACATCTACATTCTTTAAGAACAAGTGACCATGTAAACACACTGCTGGAAGCCTCAAGGACCTTGGAGGGGCTGAACATATGTGGACCCCTGAGCCTGGAAGTGCATCTAATTCACGATAAGACTCCTGCAGGAATGGTCCATGTGCTCAGTGGCCTCTACTAGACTCCGAATTTCAGCTGTATGAGGCACCTGGCTTCATTCTTCTCTGTGTCTCCCGTGGATGTAATAACAAACTCCACTCAGAGTCAGCACTCAGCAGGAGCTTACTGGGCACATAAATGAAAGAATGATGAGTCTTCCTCCACTGGTAAGAAAGGCCAAGTTATATCAAGGGGAAAGTTCCAAGCCCAGCTCCTGCCTATTCCTGGAGGTAGCATCCTAGTCAGTGGGTCCATGTCTCTGTTTTCATCCATCAAATATGTATGTTGGACTGAGGCTGAAAGGAAGTCACTGCAAAAGTGTCCTGCCTGCAAACAGATTGTAACCTTTTGCAGAGCCAACAAAGGATCCATTCTCCTTTTCTTTT
>NW_007061084.1:0-1434 GCF_000164805.1 Carlito syrichta | reverse complement strand
CGGCGTGTCATACTCACATACTCTTGATGTAGGAGCCTCCAGGTTCAAGAAACATTCTTCCTGCCGAGAAGCATCAAGACGGTTAGTTTTAAGAATTGTTCTTTTTTTTTTTTTGAGTGAGAGTCTTACTCTGTTGCCCAGTCTGGAGTGCAGTGGCACGCTCCAGCAATCCTTCCGCCTCAGCCTTCCGAGCAGTTGGAACTATAGGCACACACCACCACACCTGGCTAATTTATTGATTTATTGTAGAGACGAGGTCTCACCACATTGCCCATGCTGGTCTTGAACTCCTGGGCTCTAGCTATCCTCACGCCTCGGCCTCCCACAGTGCTGGGTTGACAGGCTTGAGCCACCACACCCGATCAAGAATTTTTTTTTTAATCACAGAAACGAACCGCTGCAACTCATAATAGCTTACTTAAAATATGATTGCATCCAAGGACATTCAAAATATTTAAGTATATTGTAATGTTAAAAAAGCAGGTAACAAATAACATGTAATCATGATCCCAACTTGACTTGGTGCATTTTCACACATGTATATGTAAATGCATTTTATGCCTGTACACATATCTACGGTCTAAGCCAAATGGGATCACATCAAACATGCTGTTCTATGAATACCCATGTAGGGGATGAGAAAAATGCAACAAATGTTCACAGCAATAAACTCTGAGGTTTGAAGCTAGCCATGGTATGCTTCTCTCTTCCTGTATTTTTCAAATTTTACACAATGAACAAGTATTGCTTCCATAATAAGTTTGTGTAATTCCTCTCTACTCTAGCCAGACTGAACTTCTGTCACTTAGCGATGGTGTTCTCATCTCTCACAGTCAAGTTTTTGCAGATGCTGGTGGTCCCCCAGCCACTCACACCCCAAGCCTTGCTCTCTGCCTGACTGATGTGTGTACACCTTCGGAATCACCTCCATTGGGAGGCTTCCTTGCTAGCACTTTCCCAGCCCTGCGCCATGGATAAAGGAGGGTTTCTCCCTGCACTCCCAGAGCACCGAACTCAGAATAAGCCATCATGGTTGCCCAAGTATCTGCCTTTCCCAAGAGAACAAGCTCTTAAGGCTAGAGATTGGGTGCAAACACATAATATCTCAACCCAGTCGAATACTGTAGAAAATTTTCTTTAGGGGAAAACAATGTTATTCAAGTAACAAATTGAGTTTTGAAGATAACATTTTCAAAGAATTTTTAAAAAGTCTAAAAAAAAAAGACATAGGCGAAGGAATTGAAAAATACAAAAAACAAAAAAAAAACCCCAAAAAGCAAAAATGAAATTCTCTTTTGAAGGGTGGCCCCCATGTGGTACACATGGAATTTGTTCCTCTGCATCAAATGATCAACCAACATTTTTATCTGGAAGTTTTGAGATGGTTGCATCATGATTTGAAGAAGAAATGTCCAGAGTTGTGACAAACAGGTC
>NW_007061083.1:0-763 GCF_000164805.1 Carlito syrichta | reverse complement strand
TTTGAAAGGAGTGGTCAAAAAAGGAAAAATTAAGCCGACAGGTGACCTGGGATGCATAGAATGAGTAGGGCATGAATAATTAGGAAGTAGATGGCTCCCAGCAGTAGCAATCAGGTCTGGGAATACCAGAGTGAATGCAGAACCTGCTTCCATCCAGCAACCCTCCAGGTCTGCAAGAAAAATCTGAAAGTCAGAGAGTTTTCACCTTATAGGGGTGTGTCCCTCTCCTTCCCTAGTCATCTTGCATTTAAGCAAAGCTGATCCAACCACTGCTAATGACTTGGCAAACTCTACTAGGTTTCCTCCAATCTTCCATACCCTTCCAGGCTTAGGACCCATCAGCTGCTGAGTGGCTGGACTGCCACATGCCCTGGCTTGGCCCCCACATAGCAAGCCCTATCTGAGAGTAGAACCATCTCTCTTTATCCTCTTCCTTCTTACCCTTTCACAACTGTTTTTTGTGATATCTATTATCACTGCCTGCTTCTGAGCACCACAGGAGCCAATGATAGGGGTTCGGGCAGAGTCCTGTTGGTCGTGTTCCAACCTGTGTTGAGGGAAGAAAGAGGCATAGTATTGGTTCACAGCATGAGAGGCTGATCAGGCGAAGTCTTACCAGTCATCTTGCCACATGATGCAGCACAGGGGACTTGAAGCAAAGGCTGCTCCCACAGTCCCTGCCCCATGCAAAGCGTGGACCAGCAGACAGGTTTCTTTCAGCCAGGAGTTGGCTGCCTCTATGTATGGAGCTGGGTTGAGTGCT
>NW_007061082.1:0-786 GCF_000164805.1 Carlito syrichta | reverse complement strand
TACATGGGGAGTTCAAACGTCGACTGAACTTTTATGGCAGAATAGCATAGAATAATAATAGAGACACTTGGACTTGAGTATGTTGTATCTTTTGCTCTTGTGCCAGCATGAGCTCCATGGAGCTCTTTCACACCATTACACAGAAGAAGGTGTGAGGTCTAGTAGCTAAGCCTGATCCAGTGAAGGCTGCTCTTGAGAGCAGTGCCCAGGAAAGGAGGGACCTGGAGCCATACCAGACACAGTCAGTCACCCAGGTGTCATGGAGCAAGTTCCGCGGGAGGGCCATGACCGGAACGGGAAGCAGGAGGCAGTTAAGGAAGGATGTAGCTTCTGATAACAAATCTCCAATGTGATACGAAATTGGAGTTTCCAGATCGCACACAAATATGACATTAGAAAAGAGAAACGGGCAAGAATCATCTCTACAATACATCCAAAAATTAGCCGGGCGTGGTAGCACGCTCCGGTATTTAGAGCTACTTAGAAGGCTGAAGTTGAAGGATCGGCGGAGCCCAGCGGGTCGAGGCTGCGGTGTCCGGGAGCGGCCACTGCACTCCAGTGTGGGCGACAGAATGAGACTCCATCTCCAAACCATAACAGAAAATAGCCAGGTTCCCTGACTCAGCCTGTAATCCTGCGATTGAGGAGGCTGCGGGGAGAGGACAACTTAAGCCCGCGGGTTCGAGACAAACCTGGGCAACTTGGGGAGTCCTCATCTCTACAATAAATCAAAAAATCAGCCTGGCGTGGTCGCACATGCCTGTAATGCCAGCTCCTCGGAAGGCG
>NW_007061081.1:0-809 GCF_000164805.1 Carlito syrichta | reverse complement strand
CTGGGAATATACCCTGAAGAACACAAATCACTCTATAAAAAAGATACCTGCACACTTATGTTTATCGCAGCATTGTTCACAATAGCAAGAACCTGGAAACAACCATGCTGCCCATCAAAAGAGGACTGGATTAAAAAAATGTGGTACATATACACGATGGAATACTACGCAGCCATAAAAAGAACAAAATCATGAATTTCGCTGCAACCTGGATGGAACTAGAGTCTATAATACTGAGTGACCTCTCACAAAAACAAAAATCCGAATATCACATGTTCTCACTCATATAATGGACCTTGAACATCCAATGCAATACTATGAGAAAATGACGGATGGTACTGGGAAACTATGGGGGAGAGGGGGATGGGATTAACAGTAGCAAATATCTGTCGGGGGATGGGAAAACACTTCTTATCTACAGGGTGCCTGAATGAAACGTCATTGTACACCTACCCTTAACTGTACCCCACAAAACCATAATAAAAACTACTGATTAATGAAAAAAAAAAAACAAAACAAAACAAAAAAAAATCAGAAAATTAGCTGGATGTGGTGGCGGTCACCTGTAGTCTGAGCCTTTCAGGAGGCTGATGTGGAAGGATCATTGCAGCCCAGGAGGTTGAGGCTGTAGTGAGCTGTGATCGTGTCAGTGCACTCCAGTCTGGGCGACAGTGAGATCTCAGCTCAAAAACAAATGTGTTTTCATCCTTATGATTGCTTTTTAATTACAAAAGTCATAAATACGCAATAAAACATTTAAGCAGTATAGAGGTAATTAAAGTACAAGTATCCCTCCATTCACTCTTCCT
>NW_007061080.1:2627-10735 GCF_000164805.1 Carlito syrichta | reverse complement strand
GACAAGTCATAAGCCCACCCAAATTCAAGGGTAGGGGATTAGACTATACCTGTAGATGGGATGGGATGATGACAAGTATAGGAGATACTGTTGTAGCCATTAAAAAAAAAAAATCTTCCACAGTGGGCCTGGCACACAGTAAAGTATTTAATACATGTTAAATAAATGAAACAAAATGAGATTCACAGTTATTTATTTTATCCCATTAGGGAATATTAGGCAAATGTGTATAAAATAATATCTATGAAGCTGGGCTCGGTGGCTCAGCCTGTAATCCCGTGCCTTGGGAGGCTGAGGTGAGTCAATTGCCTGACCCTGTGGGTTCAAGACCTGCCTGGGCAACTAGGTGAGACCTCATCTCTACAACAAATCAAAAAATTAGCCAGGTGTGGTAGCGCGTGCCTGTAGTAACAGCTACTTGGAAGGCTGAGGCAGAAGGATCGCCAGAGCCCAGCAGGTTGAGGCTACGGTGGCTGGAAGCAGCCACTGTACTCTAGTCAGGGCGACAGACTGAGACTCCAACTCAAAAATAATAATAATAATAATTGTGTATTAATAATAATAGTAACATATTAGCTATCATTTGTTACGCTCTTAGTTTGTGCCAGGCACTAAGCTAATTTATTTACAAGCATTTAATCCCCACAAGGGAGACTGGTACTATGATAACTCCCAGTTTTAGATGAGAAATTGAGGCCCAGAGTTGTAACTTGAACCAGGTTACCTAACTAATAAGTCTGTGTGGCACATACATATACACAAACATACAACTTAATTTGTCCACCATTCACAGACAAATATGCAAATGTGTGAATAATGTATAACTTTCTTATAACATTAATCCATAATTTCCACAAATGACTTCCAACATTTTTGTCAGTATCATCAGAGAGAGAGAGTCAGAAACAGCAGTCTTGAGTACAGTAACTGGCATATGGAAGGCATAGTTGTTTCTCTCCTCTTAAAGCGTGTGAGGTATTTTGTATTATTCAGAGCTGCAGCCTCAGCTCAGAATAGTAGTTGGTACATCAAAGGTGGTCCACATCAGTGGGAGGAATCATGTTTAATGAGGAAGAAACAGTGACTTATGTAACAACTAGGTTATGGCCACGCATGTAAACAGAAGAGAACAGTTAAGGTCTAGAAGTCAATTTTATATGAAATAGATAAATAATTTAGACAACATTATTTGACCTAAATTATTTAGATAAATGTCTGGATTTCTTAAAATTTGCAAAACAATTATTCCGAATAGTTCTGCTTTCAGTATCAATGCATTTTAAAATCATGTTATTTCTGAACTCAATTGTCCAACTAACTTTACACCTACCATACAACTAACTCCCATTTGTAGAAACCTTAACACTGGCAAAGCACTCCCATACATGTTGTCTCTGAGCCTATATAATCACAAGTGGGTATGGACCATTCACTCACTGCTTCCTGAACACAAGCTTGGGAACAGGTCTGGTCCATGATGAAGCACCCATAGATCCTTCTGCATCTGAGAAGTCCATGGGTAGACCTAGATCCCACAGCCTCTGCGGATCTAGGTGATGATATCAGCACAAGATTTATGTTTCCATCCTCAAGCTGACCTTTGTCTGAGGTGGCTTCATTTGTGGTGGTTCTCTCAGTTTCTCCAAATTTACATTCAATAATATTAGTGGTAAGAGAGATTATTTCTAAGAACTGCAGCAGAAATGATGAGACTTGAGCTGAGGATAAAACAGCCCCACTCCAAACACATAATGGATTGTGAATGAGCTCTTCCACCAAAGAACAATTATAGTACAGAAGCAATCATGTGCAGTACACCTGGCTTGTCCCACCTCCCTCAAAAGGAACATGCCTTCCCCCTCATTTTGTAATTATACCTAGCACTTACTCATTCTCATTTATGGTTGATATTTTGCTTTACACAGTGACTACTCCTTTGCATTACTACTATATAAGACATCAGTTTTTCTATTTTAAAATAATGGTTTTTGGCTGATGTAAATGTTCTATGTTTGAATTATGGCAATAGTTACACAGGTATCACACCTGTCATAATTCATGGGTGCATTTTATTGTATGTAAATTTTACCCCAATTAAGGTAATTTTTAAAAATAATGATGATGGTAATGTTAACGATATGTATTGTTTTGCTGTGTAGCAGGATCTGTGCTAAGCAATTTATTACATTTCCTGCTTTCATGTATACTACAAACCTGGGAAGTAGGTACTGCTATCATCCCCATTTTACAGGTAAGGAAACTAAGGCTTAAAGAAGTCAGGCACCTAGGGTCACATAGTACTGATACAGCTTGGCTTAGAATTCAAACCTTTTTTTTTTTTTTTTTTTCAAACAGGGTTTTGCTCTGTCACCCAGGCTGGAATGCAATGGTATGGTCACAGCTCACTGCAGCCTCAAATTCCTGGCCTCAAGGGCTGCTCCTGACCTAGCCTCTGGAGTAACTAAAACTATAGGCATGCACCACCACACCCAGCTAATTTTTTAAATTTTTTGTAAAAAATGCAAACATAGGTCTTGCTATTTAGTCCAGGCTGATTTTGAACTCCTAGGCTCAAATGATTCTCCTGCCCAGCCTCCCAAAGCTCTGGGATTATATGTGTGAGCCACCATGCCAGGCCAAATCTATCTGTCTTAAATAACCATCTCCATATAAAATGCCTATAGGAATACTTTTTTTTCAGTTGGAGTCTCACTCTGTCACCCAGACTGGAGTGCAGTGGCACGCTCCTAGCCACCGCAGCCTTGACCTACTAGGCCTGGCAATCCTTCCACCTCAGCCTTCCAAGTAACTGGAACTACAGGCATGTGCTACCACGCCCAGCTAATTTTTGATTTATTGTAGAAACGGGGTCTTGTCAAGTTGCCTGGGTGGGTCTTGAACCCGCGGGCTCTGGCAATCCACTCACCTCAGCCTCTCAAAGCGCTAGGATTACAGGCTGAGCCACGGAACCCGGCCCATTTTATATATCTTTAAAAAGTAATAAGTAATAATGTCAAACACATAAAAATTGAATAAGATCACATATGAAATTTCTAATTCTGAACTGTATCTTTTTCTGAACTTTTTTCTGGTATGTCCCAAATATGTCAGTAATTGCACAAGCCTCTAATTTGTTTTGGCTTTAAATCCCAGGCCCTACAATTTATGTAGAAGCAATTGACTGAAGCAGATATGAAATCCTCATTTCCTTGAAGAAAGAAAGAAAATCCGTCTTTATACAGCTCATAGTTATTTACAGGATATGGCAGCACTTACTTAACATTCTTTGACTCAAGAAATTAATAAAACTCATTACTTGTACTACACAAGTTTTATATATTGGCAATATTTTTATTTTCACTTTTTATTATGTATTTCATGCCTGTGACTTTTCTACCTAATATCTACTCTCATTCTTACTCATTTACTGAGAAAGTACTTATATAACATTTGCTATGTACCAGATACTGTTCTAAACAACAAATATTGAGTCAATTAATCTCTTACAACATTATTATTATTTTCCTTTACAGGGGAGGAAACTGAAATGAATCACCTAAAATCACATAACCACTGAGTGGCAGAGCTGAGATTCTCACTGGTAGTCCAGTTCCAGACTTGAAGGAAACTGGAATATAAGCTGGCAAGGCCCTTATATTCTTTGGCTTATGTTCAAGTAACTAAGCCTACATTTTCCTTTGTCTCCCCTGACCTTTAGTTGCATTTATTATTATTATTATTTTTTTGAGTTGGAGTCTCACTCTGTCTCCCAGACTGGAGTGCAGTAGCCATTCCTGGTCACCACAGCCTCGACCTGCTGGGCTTCGGCGATCCTTCCACCTCAGCCTTCTGAGTAGCCGGAATTACAGGCACGCGCTACCACGCCCGGCTGATTTTTTTGATTTATTGTAGAGATGAGGTCTCGCTGCCCAGGCGGGTCTCAAACCCACGGGCTCAGGCAATCCACTCACCTCAGCCTCCCAAAGATGCCGGATTACAGGCTGAGCACCAAGCTGGCTTTAGTTGCATTTCTATGGATAGCCAAGTGGCTCCAAGTCTGGCCTGGAACCTGCTCATCCTAAGTGATTGTCCTGCTTAGCATAGATTGTCCTGCTTAGCATAGATGTTAAGATACACATAGTTTAGTCACTGTGATTAAGCACATGCTTGTGTGATTTAACTCAGACATTAACATATCCTGTGTGTATGTTTTCCCCTTTGTGAGATTTTTGTCCTATATAAGAGGCATGCGGTAAAATAAATTTGCTCTCTCTTGTTCCTTGCTATCTGAGAGGGAGTTCTCCCAATCCTGCTGTTTCTCTGTCTCTTTCTTTTCTCATTCCCTTTCCCGTAACTCAGGCCCTGATCAGCGGAGGCTGGACCCCGCAGAGTGGTGTCTGAACAGGGACCTGAGTACTGGGAATTGGCATTGGCTGGAGAGGAACCCTCATGGAGGCCAGTGTTTTTTGTGTGTAGCATTGAGATTCATGAGTAAGTAACCTAGTGAAAGGATTAATCTTTAGGAGTAAAACATGGGACATTTACATTCTAAGGAATGCACTCTCTTTGTGCAGATGTTGAAATCTATGTTGAAAGTTAGAGGAACTAAGGTTGCAGATAGACAGATAGATTTTCACAGTTTGTAGAGGAAGTATGTCCCTGGTTTCCTGAGGCTGGTACAGTTAACCTGATTACTTGAGGAAAAGTAGGTAGTTGTTTGAAGGATTATTATCAAGCGCATGGTCCTGAAGCTGTGCCAGTAGATGCTTTATCTCTGTGGAACCTAGTAAGAGATTGCTTAGAACCCTCTTCTGAGTCTCATAGAGCAGAACAGGCTCCTCCATCATTGCAGCATTCCCCCTCAGCTCCTGCTCTAGCTGCCCACGACAACTAGAAGGGACATCCTTGTAAAGATTTTCAACAAGAGCAGGATGAGGCCGCTTCTCAGTATCACAATGATGAGATATTTGCGGCTACTCGAGCCTCTGTGACCAAGTTTTCCAAGGCTCCTAGCCTGCCTGCGAAAGAGGCTGAGCCTGCCACTCTTTCTTTATCCTCTGATACATTTGCTCAACTTATGGAGTTGCTTACTGTTTTAGCTAGAAAGTGCTCAGTTTTGAAAAAGGAAGTGCCTTTGTGTCGTGCTTTGAGTTCAAAAGAGGAGATGCCCATATTGAAGATATGGTGACTCATTCCTCAATTTCTAAGGAGGAGACCTCTCCTGGAGGTGGCAAGGACACCCCTTGTGTCTCAACAGCCCCTCAATTGGCTCCCACTAGAGCCTTGCTTGTGAATCATGGATCCATACCCTCCCCCTTCTTGGCTCCCATCCAAGCTCAGCCACCCGATGTTAGGAAGTGTCTCTCCCCTTTACAGAAGACTGTTCAGTCAGCCTTGCTGTGGGGAGATGATTTAGAAGGATTTCATGCCTATTCAGTAGAAACTACAGGCTTTGATGATCAGAGAAGGGAGATGCGAATATCAGACTTTGTCTCCTAAGTCCCTGAAGGACCTCAAAACTCCTGTGGCACAATATGGAGCAACAGCACCATTTACATTAGCTATACTGGAAACTATTTCACAAGAGGCCTTGACTCCCTCTAATTGGCATATGGTTGCTAAGGCATGTTTGTCGGGCAGAGAATATTTGTTATGGAAGACCGATTTTTGGGACAGATGCAAAGAGCAAGCTGAAAGAAATAGAGGAGATGAACTGAATAGGATTAATCTAGACATGTTTGTGGGCCAAGGAGAATACTCCTCCCAAGAGGCGCAGATTTTATATCCCCAAGCTGCATATGGTCAGATCAGTGGAGCGACATCGGGAGCATGGCGTCGATTACTGTCAGCTGGAGTTAAGACAGAGCAGCTTTCAAAAATACATCAGGGACCTGATAAGCATCACCAAGATTTTGCATCTAGATTGTTGCAGGTTGTAAGTCGAATAGCGGTAGATGAACAGGTAGGGACTCTTGGTAAAACAACTGGCCTATGAAAATGCTAATTCTGCCTGCCAAGTGGCCATTCATCCCTATCATAAAAAAGGGGATTAAACAGATTATATTCGCTTGTGTGCTGATATTGGGCCTGCCTATATGCAAGGGATGGCTATAGCTGCAGCTTTACAAGGCACTCCTCCCCACAAAAATTTTAATGGAGGAACCCAAGGCACCTGCTTTAACTGTGAGAAAGTGGGCCATTTCAGTAGGGAATGCCCCGCACATAATCCCTATTCAGGACCACCCTCCAGAAGGGGTTACCCTACATCTATGTGCCCATGATGCAAGTGAGGTATTCACTGGGCTAATGAATGCCATTCCAGGATGGATGCAAACAGAAATCCCCTGTCGGGAAACTTCTGGAGGGGCCAGCCCCTGGCCCCTTAAGCAATTGGGGCTATGTCCATTTACTCCCTGGTGGCAGCCCTTCTAGCTGCAACAAGTCACCACCCTCACGTGTACTTGGATAGTCCATTCAAGTTTCCATATGGCTTAATAGGTCTCTTCTCAAGGGGGTGGCTGGGACCAAAGGATTTTAAAAATTCTTCTTTGTTGTTTTCTTATGATAAATCTCTCTCAAGTTATATGTTTAAAATAATCTAAGCCCAACTTTTTTTCTTTTTGAGTTCTAGTCTCACTGTGTTGCCCAGGCTGGAATTCAGTGGCACGCTCCCAGCCCACCACAACCTCAATCTGCTGGGCTCAGGTGATCCTTCCATCTCAGCCTTCCAATTAGTGGGAACTACAGGTGCATGCTACCACACCCAGCTAATTTTTTTCAATTTATTGTAGAGACAACATCTCATCACGTTGCCCAGGCTGGTCTTGAATTTGTGGACTCAGATAATCCTCTCGCCTCAGCCTCCCAGAGTGCTGGGATTATAGGCTTGAACCACCGAGCCTGGCCTAACCCTAAATGTTTAACACTGACACTTTACAAAGTATTATTATATATAAATCTAAGAGATACTAAAAAGTATCATACTAAGAGAGTTACTAAACATGAGAAACAGATAACTATTAAGCATAAAAGATGTAATTAGATGTTAAAACCTACATTCACACAATTTAAATTAGTCAGTTCAGTAGGCTTGTTTGTAAAGTTCCTTGTAGTCTAGATTTTTCTCTTCTTCCTTCCTTCCTTCCTTCCTTTCTTCCTTCCTCCTATCAGCACCATCATCCATTACCATCATTGTTACCATGTTCTCCGCTGTTTTTCTCTTGACATCTGCATCAGTAATTTAACTGCAAGCCACAAAAAATTACTGAAAGTTAAGTAGAGGAGCAGTTTATTCGAAAGGATATTTTGTAGCTTTTAGTTTGAGTACAACCTGGAGAATCAGATTCTGTAGAGCTGTGTTGATGCCAGCTCTATGCTTAGGATGGGTAAGAGATGTGAGTCTGGGGTCAACCGGTTAAGCTCTGGGGCAGAGAGGACCTAGTCCATTGCTTCTAGTCTGTGACCAGCCTAGTCCTCTACCCCAGTGTCATCATGCAGATGTTAAGTTTTTCTGTGTGCCAAGACCTAAAAACAGCTGGTAGCCATGAAGAGGAACAAGAAATGGCAGATTTAGTGAGGAAGACTGCAGAAACTTAGTAGATGGTCTTTTTGGGTGTTAGCATCAGGGTAAATGAGTTTTGGACCTTGAGCTCACATGCTGTTTATTCACACATCAGCTTTCAGGAGAAAGTTTTGTTAGCCTAATTCTTGAGTTAAACTTTGTCCATTCCCCAGTCAAGAAAATATGGGGCTCTTTCATTGACTGCCCCTCCAGCATGTCCTCTTACAGGAAAGGGATAAACTTCCAAAGGAAAAGACACAGATGTTAGACAGGCAGAACAACAACGTGTCATGTCAAGTCACTCTACCATCCATAGAAATAAGATATAAAAATAACGCTTTTACTTTGATACAGTAATCACAGGGGAATCTTTGGTCCAAATTCACAGCTATATTTATAGTGCTTTCCTGAATATTGCATAGTTTTTATAGTGTTCCCTGGCACAAGAGGATTTTCAACCATAACCTTTTTTTAATCATAAAGAAGAAAATGGACAGTAAGTTTTCATTTTTTTTTTTTGAGTGGGAGTCTCACTCTGTCGCCCACG
>NW_007061080.1:0-2115 GCF_000164805.1 Carlito syrichta | reverse complement strand
CCCTTCTGTCTCCCTAGAAGCCCTTTGCTTCTTTCTTAGCACTCAGGTCTGGTCTGCAGTGGAGAGCCCCAGTGGTTGCTTTTTACACTCTTTTCTGGATCTTGAGTAGGTTAGTCCTTGGAGACTAGCTTTTCCTTTGAATGATCAGGACAGTTTTCAGCATTTTTTTTTAAACAAATTCTGATTACTTGACTCTGTTTTGCTTCCATCACTCATCTTTGAGTAGGGTGATATCACCTCGTCCAGACGCATTTGCCAGTAACCAGAGTGTGACCTGCACTTTGATGTGCTCTTTGAATCAACTCCTCTGATTTCCAGTGGAACGGTCGGTTGGCTTTGAGCCTCCCTCCCTGATACTCAGGTAAGGTCTTCTTCTGTGCTAACAGCCCTCTGCTTGCTTCTCTGCCACCAAACTATGAACAACGGGTCACAACATCAGGTCCCAGCAGACATGGACAGGTGAAACACAACCAGTGAAATGGCATGCAACCTCTGATGGCTATGGAAGGCATTTAAGGGCAGTATTTCCCAAGTGCATTGCCCTTTTAAGTGGAATTTCTCCATGACTAAAATGATATTTGGTATCTTCAGTATCAGGCCCTGGCTCTAAAACAGTGTTTCCTCATCTTTTTTTTGACCCAAGTGACACACACACACACAGACACAAACTACTATTTTAAGACGTAAGTCCAGTGTTTTACATCTCTGGATTATTTTTTGAGAATAAAATCTCAGAATCAAGACTTTTTTATTCCAGGAATCTCAACATTTAATTGATAAATATATTTCCAAAATAGTTCTTAAAATCTTTATGGCAGTCTGCATTTCCTGTGGCAATGTAGATAAGAGTCTTTTATACCCTTGTCAGAATTTGAATTTAACTAAGTTTGTGACTTCACTGTGTGAAGTGCCATTTGACTCTTATTTTTTAACTATTTTTTGGTTTTGAGTCAAAGTCTCAATCCATCGCCCAGGCTGGAGTGCAGGGTCATGCTCCTGGCCACTGCAACCTCAACCTGCTGGACTCCTGCGATCTTTCTGCTTCAGCCTTCCAAGTAGCCAGAACTACAGGCGTGTGCCTCCACACCCAGCTAATTTTTTTATTTATTGTAGAGACAAGGTCTTGCCAAGTGGTCTGGGCTGGTCTCAAGCCTGTGGGCTCAGACAATCCACTTGCCTCATCCTCCCAAAGTGCTGGGGTGGCAGACTGAGCTACCAAGACTGGCTTAGCTTTTTTTTTTAATTATTAGAGTGATAGAACATTTTCACTGGTCAATAGTATTTTCTGTCTTACAATAATTATTTTATTTTATTTATTTATTATTATTATTTTTGAGTTGGAATCTCACTCTGTCGCCCAGACTGGAGTGCAGTGGCCGCTCCCAGCCACCACAACCTCGACCTACTGGGATTCGGCGATCCTTTCACCTCAGCCTTCCAAGTAGCTGGAACTACAGGCGCGCGCTACCATGCCCGGCTCATTTTGATTTTATTGTAGAGATGAGGTCTTGCCAAGTTGCCCAGGTGGGTCTCGAACGCGCGGGCTCAGGCAATCCACTCACCTCAGGCGCGGGATTACAGGCTGAGCCACCGAGCCTGGCTACGCTCTCACTTTTTTTTATTATTAGAAGAGTATAAGCATATTTGCAGTAAGACTTTAGCTTTGTGGTTCTTGCAAAGGCTTCCTGCTATTGCAGACTCTAAAGAAAAAGCCTGGAAGCCAGGGAGGTTCTAAGAACAGAAGATAATAGAAGATGTGGAACATGCAGCACCACAATTATGTTTCATAAGCACAACTTGGCTTTTTCTTCCTCCATATCTACAGTTTTCTAAAATTCTGCAATGTTGAAGTCGACAGTATTAATAGTCAAGTGACATATTATGATTCCTTGTCTTTATAAAAAGAAATTGATAGAGGCCGAGGTGGAGATTAGAGAGAAGTATATGGAAATATTTCTAACCCTGCCAAAAACTGATAGAAAAGTGGAAAGAATGAAGATAGAAAAACAACCTGAGGAGTGGCTCCTTCAATCTTTGAAAAACTATTATGGCCTAAATCAAATTCTGTTGCTACCTAGAAGTGGTTATGGTTTGCATGATGCTTAAGCTTACAGG
>NW_007061079.1:0-1252 GCF_000164805.1 Carlito syrichta | reverse complement strand
TTTTCTAACAATAGGCACAAAAGCAGTGTTCTGTTTAACTTGGTTGTCGCTAAGACTTTGTCATGCCTGTGTACATCAGTGATATTGGTCTGTGGTATTCTTTGCTTTTACTTTGCGTGTGTCTGTCTTGTTTTCCTATCAGAGTCGTTCTGGGCTCATATAGTCAGTTGGGAATTATTTCTGCCTCTTCGATTTTTGTGAAGAGTTTAAATGAAACTTATATTTGCTTTTCAACTGCTTGGACAAATTCAGCTGTGAAGCCATCAGGCCCTAGGCTCTTTCTTCCTCCCTCTCTCTTTTCGTTACCTTGCTTTCTGCTTTGCTTTGTTTTGTTTTGTTTTTTGAGTTGGACTCCCCATCTGTTGCAGGCTGAAGGGCAGTGCACTGACCATTCTTCTGCTTTGGATCCTCTGCTTTATTTTACACAAAACTATTTGCTGAGTCAAAGAAGGGGTGAATCATGAGCCTTCACTCTTCAAGGGAATGTTGGTGCCCCTAAAGAGGTTACAATTATGAAAATGGCTTAGGTAATCCTATGATCGCAAGACACAGAGTGAAGTAAAGACTAATGACGCCACTGGATGGAAATCAGGGGGAAAATCCAAATAGGTTTACTGAAAAGAACTAAAGAAGTCTTTTTATTCTCAGTGAAGTGTTCTAATGCTTTCAAATATATCTTCCACATTGCTTCCCATAATTTCAAAGAAGGCCAATCCTATCAAGCTTTCCCATTTTCCTTTCTTGCTGCTCCTCCCTATTTCCTCAAACACAATGGGTCGAAGGCCCCACTGTCAAGTGATTCGAGCCTGGGTCCTGATTAATTATCCTACATGGGAGTTCAAACGTCGACTGAACTTCTATGGCAGAATAGCATAGAATAATAATAGAGACACTTGGACTTGAGTATGTTGTATCTTTTGCTCTTGTGCCAGCATGAGCTCCATGGAGCTCTTTCACACCATTACACAGAAGAAGGTGTGAGGTCTAGGAGCTAAGCCTGATCCAGTGAAGGCTGCTCTTGAGAGCAGTGCCCAGGAAAGGAGGGACCTGGAGCCATACCAGACTGACAGTCAGTCACCCAGGTGTCATGGAGCAAGTTCCGCGGGAGGGCCATGACCGGAACGGGAAGCAGGAGGCAGTTAAGGAAGGATGTAGCTTCTGATAACAAATCTCCAATGTGATACGAAATTGGAGTTTCCAGATCGCACACAAATATGACATTAGAAAAGAGAAACGGGCAAGAATCATCTCT
>NW_007061078.1:0-1066 GCF_000164805.1 Carlito syrichta | reverse complement strand
GATGTGGATTTCACTTCTACGTCCCAGGGCACTGATCTGCTGCCCAATGGTGGGCATGCTAGAGCATTTCCTGCCCAGGTTCCAGTGTAACAGCAATAGTGGCACCTCTGTGTCTGTCCCTCTGCTAGATATCAGCATCCATTTCTCTCACTGCACTCTCACTTTAGCCACTGCTAATGTTGACCTGGCATCAAAGATGGTGGTGGGACTGGGTGCTAGGCGCTGAGCCCCAGCTGCTCCCTGTGGCTTCTTTTAGAGAAGGGTCCCATTGACTCCCCAAAATGGCACTTGCTCCAACACTGCTGCAAGAAGGTCTGGGGTCAGAACAGGAGGAATTGTAACCGCTTTACCTGGCGAGCTCAGGTCACTTGTTTCTGAGTTCATAGTCAGACACTCGCACATTCACTTAGACACACACACACACACACTCACACACACATGCTAATTCGTCCTTGCACACACTCACTTAAACAGAGACTCATACACTCCAACTGGCTCCATTGCCATCTTCCTGAAACCCCACCTCACCATCTTCCCAGTGTACATTTCTTTTCAGTTTTTTTTTAACTGGAGTTCACTGAGCTTCTTAAACTTATGTGAACATTTTACTCATCAGATTTTGGAAATTTTGAGCCATTATGTTTTCAGAAAAGCTCTCTGCTCCTTTCTCTCTCTTCTCCTTTTAAAATTATAATGCACATATTGGCCCTCCTTGATGGTAGCTCATAAGTCCATTATGACCTCTTTTCTTTTCTTCATATTTGGTCTTGTTGCTTTCCTAACTCGATAATTTCAAATGACCTACCTTCAAGTTAACCACATGCCTGTGGTTCCAGCTACTTGGAAGGCTGAGGCAGAAGGATCGCTTGAGCCCAGCAGGTCAAGGCTGTGGTGGCAGTGAGCATGCCACTGCATTCCAGCCTGAGCCGCAGAGTGAAACTCTGACTCAAAAAAACAAACCAACTAACAAAAAAACAAAATAATTGGCTTTTGAAGAAGTATGTAAGTGTTCCAGGGAGCAGAGACATTCAGCAAGATAGATGTCAATATTTCCAAAAATATGCCC
>NW_007061077.1:0-780 GCF_000164805.1 Carlito syrichta | reverse complement strand
CCCAAAGTGCTGGGATTACAGACTGAGCCCACCGAGCCCGGCTGACTTTTTGCACTGTCTTGAAGATTGATATTGCTAAGAAAGCAACAGCATAAACAGATCAGAAGGGAACATGCATGATATAGTTAAACAATTTATTCATTTTTTATTTTTTATTGTTTATTCATTTTTTTAGTTGGAGTCTCACTCTCGCTCAGACTGGAATTCAGGGGCCACTCCCGGCCACTGCAGCCTCGACCTGCTGGGGCTCCAATGATCCTTTCACCTCAGCCTTCCAAGTAGCTGGAATTACAGGCGCTGGCTACCACGCCTGGCTAATTATTTGATTTATTGTAGAGATGAGGTCTCACCATATTGCTCAGGTGGGTCTTGAACCCGCGGGCTCAGGCAGTCCACTCACCAAAGCCTCCCAAGGTGCGGGATTACAGGCTGAGCCACCGAGCCCGGCTTACATAATTATTTTAATGTAAAGCGCATGCATTTTAAATTTAGAATCTTTTACAATTAGCAAACATCTTCTCGTTACTGGTGTTAAGATTATTTAATTACTAAGATGCACGAGTGGAGAATTTATTTCAGAGTATATGGCTTTCTAACTTGATTTAAAATTATGATGTATGAGTAACAATGCATTTTTTATTTTTAAGCATTTAGCCATATAGACTGATTTCTACCAAAGATAATGTATGCACATGGATAATGGCCAGTTTACATGCATTAGCTTATCTCAAAGTGAATTCTTTTTCTCCTCACCCCTTTGTGGACCTTTAAACTGTCTCC
>NW_007061076.1:0-820 GCF_000164805.1 Carlito syrichta | reverse complement strand
TGAGATTGGGACAAACACAAGCTAACTTAAGAAGTTCATTGCTCCCATTCTTCCACAAACTGCAGTTTGGCTTTCACACAACTTGTAATTAAACTCGTGTCACATCTAAGAGCATTAGTATTGGTCACAGGCTTCTGGGTCATGATCTTAGGATTTATTGAAGGTGTAAATTGTAGAATATAGTTTTAGAAGACAGCCATTTTGTTGAAAGAATGCGGCTGGGTTACTTGCAGTAGCCCACTGTGAACTTTGGACTGGGCCACATTCCAAACATTCTGGGATAGGCCACTTTTTGTTTGTAAAGTAAATACTTAAGCTTCTATAGAATTGTTTAACTTGGCATAAATCAATCAGCTTAGGATGAAAAAGGTTTATAGAATGTGTCAGTCACGGATTAGGTTATCCTTTGTTATGGGATTTTAAGATTATCATATGAAAAGGGTTTAAAGGCAATAATTGATTAAGTTTTCATGGATTAAGGTTTCTGGTGGGTGGGAGACGCCCCCTCCCACATCTGACTTTGTGTATAAAAGACCCATTGTAATTCCCAATAACACACATCGCTTCTGCGCTAGACCAGAGTCCAGTCTTTCTTTCTCTCTTTCTCTCTTCCTTCTTCCCCCCAATCACTGATGCCGTCTCCACCTTTGGGGTACCCTGAACCCGGCTGGAGCTGGTCTCCAGCAGACATGTATCACGGGAGATGATTTAATGCGTTTTACCAAAGATGCAAAAGATCAGGGCTGAGGTGTTTTTGAGCACCGGAACCATTTTGAGAGGTGCCTGTCCATGCCACAGGGTGCTGCTCACCATGAAGACA
>NW_007061075.1:4224-10063 GCF_000164805.1 Carlito syrichta | reverse complement strand
CATTAGAATACATTGGTATATATCTGCCTTCAAAATTGACAACTACAGTTTTTCTCACATAAATTCTGAATTTTTTTTCTGCCTAAATTAAAACTTTTTGAGATTCCAGATCTATATCATTCTTAGATAACTGAACCTTGAAATTCTGTGTACCTAAGTGCTATTCAGAAGGCAGAATGCATAATAAATGTTAAAAATTGTACAAAATAAAACAGTATCATAATTTAATACAGCTTTTTCCATTCTTAAAATCTGTTAACATTTTCTTGGTGGACTCTGTATTTTCAGCTGGTTAATTTTGATTAAATGTTACAGATGTGCAATCCTTAGAGAAAAGTTGCCCTTATATATTTGAGGGAAATATAAAATCACATTCCCGTCATATTTTAACCCAATTTCTATTTTTAGACGAGTATTTCCATTGTATCCCCTAATATTTTCTCTACCTAAGACATAATGCTGTGATCTGCAACAAAGTATCTGGTTAATCTGATACTTTTAATCGCCAAGCATTTAAAATAAGGAACACAGATAAAACAGAATTTGGGACCCAATATACATAAACCAAAAAACATGCAGATTTGCAAATTAGTAAGTATTTGGGCTCCTCATTTGTATAAAAATTTAGATAATTGAAAATTCTGGAAAATTGACGATGATCTTTGCTAAAGCGATTTTCAAATCCTATTAGAAAAACATCTCAGCCGGGCTCCGGTGGCTCAGCCTGTAATCCCGTGCCTTTGGGAGGCTGAGGTGAGTGGATTGCCTGAGCCTGCGGGTTCGAGACCCGCCTGGGCAGCGAGACCTCATCTCTACAATAAATCAAAAAATCAGCCGGGTGTGGTAGCGCATGCCTGTAATTCCGGCTACTTGGAAGGCTGAGGCGGAAGGATCACCGGAGCCCAGCAGGTCGAGGCTGTGGTGGCCGGGAGCGGCCACTGCACTCCAGTCTGGGCGACAGAGTGAGACTCCAACTCACAAAAAAAAAAAAAAAAACAGAAAAACATCTCAAAGCCTGTAACATAATACTAAAAACATTCAAAAGTTTCTAAACTAAAGAAAGTGCTAAAATAGTTTGTGGTTGTGCTATATCGAAGCTCCAACAGGATTTGGTGACCATAATAATAAAACACTACTTTGTGGGAAACCCACTCAGGTCCCCTCACAGTGTGGGAGTTTCCTTTCCTCTCAATAAATACTGCCTTAAAAAAAGAAGAAGACTCCCTCGTTTAGTGAATTCTGGAATAGTCACTTAACCCTGGAGAAGTTTTTGGATAGGTGTGAACAAATGGTTTTATTCACTTCTTGGGAATAAAATCCACCATGTCTTCCGCATTTGGCAGAGCACTGTACACAAGCCCTTGAAGCCTAAGGATTTCTCAGTAGTCAAGGTCCCTCCCATTATGATGTCAAAGTTCTGAGGTTGATGACATAAATGACAATTTGACATGCTTGTTTCCCTGACTTTGCTTACCTCTTTAATGTAAAAATTAGCCTTTGGAGAAGTCTACAGATTCAATGAAATAACCATTATGTTAATATCATTGTTTTCAGACCTGGAGATTGCAATAAAGAATTCATACAAGTAGGCCTCGGTGGCACAGCCTGTAACCCATGCATTTGGGAGGCAGAGGTGAGTGGATTGCTTGAGCCTGCGGGTTTGAATCCTACCTGGGCAGCGAGAACTCAACTCTACAATACATCCAAAAATCAGCCGGGTGTGGTAGTGCATGCCTGTCATTCAGGCTACTTGGAAAGCTGAGTCAGAAGGATCACAGGAGCATAGAAGGTCGGGGCTTCAGTGACCGGGAGCAGCCACTGCACTCTAGTCTGGGTGACAAATCATAAACACTCAAGAATAGTCAAAAGAATCTTATCAAAAGAACCAAAGCAGGAGTTATCACTGTTCTAGACTTCAAACTTTACCATAGGTATGCAGTAATTAACACAGCCTGGTATTGGTAGAAGAATAGGTCCATAGGTAAATGGAACAGGACAGGAATGAAATCCTCAAATTCTTAACCAACTCATCTTTGGAGAAACCTCAAAGACCCAATAGGTAATGGAGAACATATTCAGTAAATGGTGCTGGGAAAAGGCTGACAGCATGCAACAGATAGAAACAGGACCCCTATCTATCACCATACACATTGACTCTAAATGGATGAAAGACATAAACGCAAAACACCAAACTATAGTAATCTTAGAAATTACAGGAGACACCATTAGGGAAACTGGAAACCAAAACGATTCCTCTTCAGAACCCTAAATACACAAGCCTTAAGAAGTAAGTAAGACAAGTGGGATCTCATCAAATTAATATACTTCGGCAAAACAATAGAAACCACCAGAAGAGCAGGGATACAGCCGAGAGAATGGGCAAAAAGTTTCCCCACCTATATATGTGTAAAAAGTCATAACATCTTGGATCTACAAGTAACTCAAACACTCAGAAAAATCAGACAAACAATTGCTTTGAAAAGTGTGCAAAACACGTGATTGGTCACTTTTCAAGGGAAGAGATACGAGCAGCCAGCAGACACATGAAAATTGCTCAGCCTCATTCATCATCAAAGAAAGGCAAATGAAACAACTTTGAAATAACACATACCCCCTGTAAGACTGGCCATCATTAAAAAATCAAACAATAACAGATGCAGGTAAGGATTTTGGAAAAATAAATGCTTCTATACTGCATGTGGACTGAAAAGTAGAGCAACAGCTTTGGAAAACAGTGTGGTGGTTTGGAAAGAAACAAGATATTGAGCTAGCTTGTGACTCAGTAATCCGCTGTTGAGAATATACCTGTAGGAACTCAAATCATTTTACCAAAAAGATACCTGCACCAGTATGATTTTTGCAACTCTAATAACAACTGAAAAAAAAATGGTACCATTCATGTTGCCCATTAAAGCTGGAAAGGATAAAATATATGTGGTATATATACAGTGGAATGTTATGCAGCCATAAAAATGGAGAGATATAAGGATTTTGTAGAACTTTTGATGGATATGAGGAAGGTCATTTTCAGTGATTTATCACAGAAACAAACAACAGAGTTCCATATGTTATCATTGATGAGCTGAACTTGATCATTTATAGTGCTGTAAGAGAGTGATTGGTAATCATGTAAAACTGTTTAGGGGGAGGGGTGAGATTGGCAGTGGAGGGATACTGCTATGGAAGTGAGAAACATACCTCATGAACCAGGGACCCTGCATAATCAATGTTTGTATATCTAACTCTGAATTGTATCCCACGTTTTTAAAAAAATTAAAATAAATAAATAAATGAAAGCTGTAAAACATGCAACTGACTTTGTTTATTTTATTTTTTATTTTTTTATTTTGAAAATGGTTACAATTCAGGTTTGGGCCTATAAATGTTCATTATTCAGGGATTGTTTTTTTAAGAATTGTATAATACTCCAATGATATCGCCTTTTTCTTTTCATACGTTGGAATACGTGGTATAATTCTGTCCTCAAAATTCACAACTACACTGTCTCTCACATAAATTATGAATGTTTTATTCTGCCTATGTTGAAACTTGTTGAGATTCCAGAAGTATATCATTCTTGGAAAACTGAACCTTGAAATTCAATGTACCTAAGCGATATTAAGAAGGCAAAATGCATAATAAATATTAAAAATTTTAGAAAAAAAAGTATCGTAAATTAATACAGCTTTTTCCATTCTTAAAATTTGTGAGCATTTTCTGGTGCACACTGTATTTTCTGCTTGTTAATTTGGATTAAATGTTACAGATGTGCAATCCTTAGACAAAGGTTTCCCTTATATATTTGAAGGAAATATAAAAATCACATTCCCTTTATATTTTAACCCAATTCATATTTTAAAAAGTGTATTTCCTTTCAATCCCCTAGTATTTTCTCTACCTAAGACATAATGCTGTACTCTGCAAAAAGAATCTGATTAATCTGATACTTTTAGTCGCCAAGTATTTTAAATGAGGCACACAGAAAAAAGAGAATTTGGAGCCCAATATTTGTAAAACAAAATTACATGGAGATTTAGAAAGTAGTAAGTAATTGGCCTCTGCATTAGTATAAAATTTTAGATAATTGAATATTCTGGAAAATTGATTATGATCTTAGAAAAAGCATTGTTCAAATCCTGTAGGATAAGCTCTTCAAAGGCAATTACACAATACTAAAGACATCCAAAAGTTTCTAAACTAAAGAAAGTGTGAAAATATTATTTAGTTGTGCTATAACCAAGCTCCTACAGGACTCCATGACCATAATAATAAAAGACAACCTCATAGTCAACCCCCTCAGGTCCCCTAACAGGTTGGGAGTATCTCGATCTTCTACATAAAGACTATTTAAAAAATAAAAGACTGCCTCGTTTAGAGGGTTCTTGAATGGTCACTTATACCTTGATAAATTTTTGGATCGGTGTTTACACATGGTTCTCTTCACTTCTGGGGAATTAAATCCACCATGTCTACCGCATTTGGAAGAGCACTGTCCACAAGTGCTTGAAGCCTAAAGATTGCTCAGTAGTCACGGTCACTCCCATAATGATGTCAAAGTTCTGTGACTGACATCATTGATAACAATTTGATATGCTTGTTTTCCGGACTTTACTTACCTCTTTTAATGTTCAAATTAGCCTTTTTGTCAATCTGCAGATTCAATGAGATAACCATTAAGTTAACACCCTTCTTCTCAGACCTGGAAATTACAATAAAGGATTCATATGAAACCATAAAGAATCATGAATAGCCAAAAGAATCTTATCAAAAAAACAAAGCAGTAACTATCCCAGTTCCAGACTTCAAACTTTACTATATGCTCATAGTTATCAACACAGTTTGATATTGATACAAGAATTGGTCCATAGAACAATGGACCAGGACTGAGAATGAAATCCTCAAATTCTCAACCCACTCATCTTTCAAAAAATCTCAAAGACCCACTGGGTAATGGAGAACATCTAAAATAAATGGTGCTGGGAAAAGGCTGACAACATGCACAAGATTGAAACAGGACCCCTATCTATCACCATTCACATTAACTCTATATGGATCAAAGACCTAAACGTAACACAACACATTAAAATAATCTTATTACACGCAGGAGACACCATTAGGGAAACTGGAATTGGGAACTAATTCCTCTTCAGCGCCCTAAATACCAATGCCTTGAGATGAAAGTAAGACCAGTGGGATCTCATCAAATTAATATACTTCAAAACAAAAGAAACCATCAGAAGGGCAGGGATACAGCCTATAGAATGGGCAAAACGATTCTCCAGCTACATATCACTAAAGAGGTATTACCTCTAGGATCTACAAGAAACTCAAACACTCAGAAAAATCAGACAAACATTCCCTTTGAAAAGTGTACAAAATACGTGATTGGACACTTTTCATAAGAAGAGATACGGCAGAGAGCAGACACTTACTCATCATTAAAAAATGGAAATTAAACCAATTTGAACTGCCACATACCCCTTGTAAGACTGGCAATCATTAATAAAGCAAACCATAACACATTCAGGTCAGGATTTTGGAAGAAATAAATGATTCTACAATGCATGCGGACTGAAAAGCACAGTAAAATCTTTGGAATATAGTGGGGTGGTTTGTAAAGGGACAAGATCTTGACCTACCATGTGACTCAGAAATTCACCTCTAGAGAATATATCTGGAGGAACTCAAATTATTTTACCAAAAAGACACCTGCACCCGTATGTTTTTTGCAGCTCTAATCACAATATCAAAAAAACATGGTACCAGCTGGGCTCAGTGGCTCATCCTGTAATCCTGCACCTTTGGGAGGCTGAGGTGCGTGGATTGCCTGAGGCCACAT
>NW_007061075.1:0-3401 GCF_000164805.1 Carlito syrichta | reverse complement strand
GTGTACATTTTCTTGGTGCACTCTTTATTTTCTGCTTGTTAATTTTGATTAAATGTTACAGATGTGCAATCCTTAGAGAAAATTAATCGCATTCCCTTTATATTTTTACCCAATTTATATATTTAAAAGAGTATTTCCACTGAATCCCCTAGTATTTTCTCTACCTCACACATAATGCTGTACTATGCAATAAAGTACCCGATTAATCTGATACTTTTAATCACCAACCATTTGAAATGGGGCACACAGAAAAAAGAGAGTTTGGGGCCCAATATGTATAAACTAAAATAACATGGAGATTTACAAAGTAGTAAGTACTTGGGTTATGCACTAGTTTAAAAATTTAGATAATGGAAAATTCTGGAAAACTGATTATGATCTTAGCAAGAGCAATGTTCAAATCCTATAGGAAAAAGCTGCTCAAAGGTTGTTACACAATACTAAAAAGATCCAAAAGTTTCTAAACTAAAGAAAGTGATAAAATGTTATTTGATTGTGCTATAACCAAGCTCCAACAGGATTCCGTGATCATAATAATAAAAGACTACCTGGTGAGCAACCCCCTCAGATCCCCTCACAGTTTGGGAGTTCCTTGGTCCCTCAATAAAAACTGCTTTAAAAAAAAGACTACCTCCTTTAGAGGATTCTTGAATGGTCAATTCTCCCTGGAGAAATTTTTGGATAAGTGGGGTTCTCTTCATTTCTTGAGAATGCAATCCACCATGTCTACCACATTTGGCAGTGCACTGTACACTAGTGCTTGAAGCCTAAGGAATGCTCAGTAGTCAAGGTTCCTCCCATGATGATGTCAAAATTCTGAACCTGTTGTCATAAATGACAATTTGACATGTTTCTTTCCCTGACTTTACTTACCCTTTTAATGTAAAAATTAGCATTTAGTCAATCTACAGATTCAATGAAATAGCCATTAAGTTACATCATTCTTCTCAGATCTAGAAATTACAATAAAGAATTCATATGAAACCATAAACAATCATGAATAGCCTAAAGAATCTTATCAAAAGAAACAAAGCAGGAGCTATCGCACTTCCAGACTCAAACTTTGCTATATGTTTACAATAATCAACACAGCCAGGTATTGGTACAAGAATAAGTCCATAGGCCAATGAATCAGGACAGAGAATGAAATGGTCATATCATCAACCAACTCATCTTTGAAAACACCTCCAAGACCCACTGGTCAATGGAGAACATAATCCAAATATGGGGCTGGGAAAAGGGTGACAACATGCACAAGATTGAAATAGGACCCCTATCTCTCACTTTTCACATTAACTCTAAATGGATCAAAGACCTAAACGTAAAACACCAAATTATAATAATCTTAGAAAACGCAGGACACACCATTAGGGAAAGTGGAACAGGAAACTAATTCCTCTTCAGAGCCATAAATACCCATGTGTTAAGAAGAAAGTTCGACAAGTGGGATCTAATCAAATTAATAAATTTCTGTAAATCAAAAGAAACCATCAGAAGTGCAGGGATACAGCCAACAAAATGGGAAAAACAATTCTCCACCTATATATCTGTAAAAATGCTGAGGGCCTGCCCCTGCAGAGAGACTTAGAGGCTCCCTGGAAGTTGAGGCAGTGTGGGCGATTATTCTGGATTAATAAAGAGAAAGAAAGAGAAATGGGAGAAAGAACGAGACTAGACTCTGTCTAGTGTAGAAGCCATTTAATGGGTGTAATTCCAGGGCTTTTATCCCCAAACTCCACACAGTTATCATAATGGGAACTCCTGCTGCTATGGTTACACAAAAAGTAGCATGTGCCTTTCACCTGAACAGGTCCAGATGCACACAGGACATCCTCCACTCTCAAACAGATGTATTTTTTAGACACAAGGAAAAATATAAAGTTCTTATCCAGTTTTTATGTACCCTTAATTGTTTATAGTTACATAACATCATTTAATGGTTACACCCAAAACCAACATCATGATATATTGCCTTTTACTATTCTATGTTAATTCAAACTGGTTTTATAAAACAGTTGGTGCTATGGTTACTCTCTCATAGTACTAGCTGGCCTATACAAACTTTACTAGTCCCCCTAAGTCAAACTCAACTAACCACTCTTCTATAATAAAATGGTTACTTAATTTTTCTTAACCTATATAAATTATTTTCTTAAAACCTATATCTATAAATTTCTAAAGGTTGCATCAAGAGAACCCGTGACCTGCACTAAGGTTCCTCAATGTGACTCAAAGCCAAACTTAAATTGTGATAAAGCAAAATACCATAAGCCATTGGGAATGGGAACAATAAACTCCTAGGTTAGCTGTGTACATTCCGGTCTGAGAGTTTTCTGTTAGAGTCAGCTGGAGCTTTTCTTGGTAGTTTGTGCCAAATGGAAAAGGAGGAGGGAATGTGTAAACAGCTTCTGAACACATCCTGGTGGTCTCAGAGTCTACAGCCCTTCCTGATCCCTAACGCTCAGTGGGCCTCCGTGGCCGGCTCCCAACATCTCCCCATTTTTTTATTTTTTAGCACAAAACCATGAAATTTTGTATTGAGCTGAGATATACTCTTTTTTAACACTCTGAAAATGATTGGAAGTGGACACAGCAATGAAAGAATCACTGTTCCACAAATTCCCACATTAATGAATATAGACATTAACAATTTTTGGTCAATGAATGAAGAAAAATTGTTAAATATAGAACTGGACAATTTAGTAGACCAGAATTGATTTTCAGCAACCGTCAAGTCTTGAGTTTTCTGATGCAATTTAGTAAGGTCCATTTTAAAGTCTGAATTATTCAAAATTTCACGAATATGATTTTTAATTTTGTCCCATGTGTGGACAGATGTATTTACCTCTAAAGGAGCAAGGCATTTAATTCAGAGTTTAAACATTTAAATTCAGAGTAACATCGAAGAGCCAACCTAATTTTTAAAGTCACAAGTTTTTGTCCTACAGCTAGAACCGCCTCTTCCAAAGCATTAACTTTGTTCTCTAGCTTGTGATCAATAATCTCTTGGGTAGTTAAGGCTATAGAAACATTCTTAGATAACTGATCAGGACGGTAGTTGTATGGACCCCCTGAGCTAAAGCCACAACTGAAACTGCTACCAAACTAGCAACAGCTATTAGGGCTGTGATTCCCAAGACTACAGTGGACAAAACCTTTTTTGTCTTTTATTCAGAGGAGAATTGACTTCATACAACGTTTGTACACCATACTCATCATACCAGCGAGAAGACAGCTGTACTGTAACCATTAAATAGGGAGGATGTTTTAAGATTGCAAATCCCTTATAAAAGGCATGAGTTAAACAATAGTTAAAAGACATTTCGCACAAGACACCTTATGAACATTATTGTGATAGTCAATTGTAAGCATTTGATATTCATTCCATACAAGAAAAGCAT
>NW_007061074.1:0-707 GCF_000164805.1 Carlito syrichta | reverse complement strand
TGGGTCGAAGGGCCCACTGTCAAGAGATTCGAGCCTGTGTCCTGAATAATTAGCATACATGGGAGTTCATAATGTCGACTGATCTTCTATGGCAGTAATAGCATTGAATAATAATACAGACACTTGGACTTGAATATGTTGTATCTTTGGCTCTTGTGCCAGCATGAGCTCCATGGAGCTCTTTCACACCATTACACAGAAGAAGGTGTGAGGTATAGGAGTTACGCCTGATCCAGTGAAGGCTGCTCTTGAGAGCAGTGCCCAGGAAAGGAGGGACCTGGAGCCATACCAGACTGACAGTCAGTCACCCTGGTGTCATGGAGCAAGTTCCGCGGAAGGACCATGACCGGAACGGGAAGCAGGAGGCAGTTAAGGAAGGATGTAGCTTCTGATAACAAATCTCCAATGTGATACGAAATTGGAGTTTGCAGATCGCACACAAATATTACATTAGAAAAGAGAAACGGGCAAGAATCATCTCTCCAATACATCCAAAAATTAGCCGGGCGCGGTAGCACGCGCCTGTATTTAGAGCTACTTAGAAGGCTGAAGTTGAAGGATCGCCGGAGCCCAGCGGGTCGAGGCTGCGGTGGCCGGGAGCGGCCACTGCACTCCAGTGTGGGCGACAGAGTGAGACTCCAGCTCCAAACCATAACAGAAAATAGCCAGGTTCCGTGACTCAGCCTGTAATCCTGCGATTGAGGAGG
>NW_007061073.1:0-560 GCF_000164805.1 Carlito syrichta | reverse complement strand
CAAATTAATAAGAAAAAGGTAAAGCAGTAAAAAAAAATGGACAAAAGATTTGGACAGACACTCCCCAAATGACAATATTCAAGTCCAAGATCAAATGGCAAAATAAATATGTGAAAGATAATAACTTTATTAGTCATCAGAAAAATGTAAACATATCATGAAGTGATACCTCTACAGCAAAGTACTAATAACAATACAAATACTAATAACAAATACAAAAGTGGGAAAAACATATTTGATTGTCATCATATAATGATGAAAAATGAATAGTCTACAATAGCATGGTTGCATGTAAAAATCTTAATGTTTAGCAAAACCAAATAAATGCTTACCCTAACATTATATAATGCGATTAAAGAGATAAAACAATCTACTATTGTAGAATTACATACAACTATGCAAAAATGAAGTTAAAAAATATCCTGATAATTAAGTTAATAATTACCATTATCTAAATGTGAGAAATTTTGTTTCTTTAGCCAAATATTAACCACAAAAAGGATGATTTTCTTATTATTTAATATGCTTTCTCTATTAAAATATTAAGGCTATATTATTGT
>NW_007061072.1:0-666 GCF_000164805.1 Carlito syrichta | reverse complement strand
CAGTGACGGCAAAGAGTGATAAGAGATGGATTCAAAGAGGCAGAACAGAAGTCCAGTCATATGGAGCCTTTGAAAGCCATGGTGAAGTTGGAAATTTCTCTAAGTAGTGTGGGAATTCCTTGAGCAAGGGAGTGATATGATCTTAATTCATTTGTTATAAAATTTCTTAAGCAACTCCCTTGGGTCTCTTCCCACTGTGGGAGCATTTCTGTCTTCTCAATAAATTCTGCTTTCAAAAAAATCACTGTATTTAGTGTAAGAAGGGATGGAGTAGAAGCACTGTGACTGATTAGAAGACTATTGTGAAGTGGAGGGGAAGGTAATGGTAATTTAGATGGAAAGATTGTGGTCAAAGTGATGAGAAATGGCAAGCTTTCAGATATATATATATATATATATATATATATTTTTTTTTTTTTTTTTTTTTTTTTTTAATGAGTTGGAGTCTTGCTGTCACCCAGACTGGCATGCAGTGGCCTCTCCCGGCCAGTGCAACCTCGACCTGCTCTGGCGATCCTTCAGCCTCAGCCTTCCAAGTAACCAGAATTACAGGCGTGCGCTACCACGCCTGGCTAATTTTTGATTTATTGTAGAGATGAGGTCTCGCCAAGTTGCCCAGGCGGGTCTCGAACCCGCCGGCTCAGGCAATCCACTCACCTCAGCCTC
>NW_007061071.1:3322-4491 GCF_000164805.1 Carlito syrichta | reverse complement strand
AGAAAAAGATCAATAAACATTCATTTTTAATGTAAAGTATATTCAAATGTGTTTTCTACTACATGCATCAGGCAAAGTTAGTATCAGATCATACGTTTCACATTTTAATCTACATATAATTGTTACACAGTCCTATTCAGAGTAAATGGGTAACAAATTGCCACAGGTAGATTTTCTTATTTACTAACTTTGCTTTCCAGTTACTTACTTGCATGATTTTCATCATTTACCCAAAGGAAATAATTGTGTACCTGCTGATATTTGCTTTGACCTATTTATTTATAATAAGCTTATTGGTAGTTCTTTTGGTCTACTGTAAAAAGTATACATTAGCAACAGTATATTTGAATATTGGGGATTAATCAGAAAGTGTTTCACCTATTATTTCTGTCTCATACTTCCTACGGCCTCATCACTAATTCTGTTAAAATTTATCTCTCTTTGAAACATTTACTTGTATAATAGTGACTCAGTTATTTTAATTAGAGGGCAAGTAGCGATATCCTGTATTTTAGCCCATTTATTTTCATCCATAAAATTGTGCTCGTAGTTGTACACTGGGATGATGGAAAGAGTAAGTTCTTTAAAAATATTTAAAGCATCTGCCACCATTTCTGGCCTATAGTAAGCACAAATCAATGACAACTTTCTTTTCTTTTCTTCCTGTTTGTACTGTAAGGTAGAGCATGAACTTATCTGTAGAAGAGTCTGTAAGGAAAAATGCCCTGTCAATTAGAGCCTTTTAAAAAGTGAAAATGTCAGCCGGGCTCCGTGGCTCAGCCTGTGATCCTGCGCCTTTGGGAGGCTGAGGTGAATGGATTGCCTGAGCCCGCGGGTTCAAGAGCCGCCTGGGCAACTTGGCAAGACCTCATCTCTACAATAAATAAAAAATGAGCCGAGTGTGGTAGCGCGCACCTGGAGTCCCAGCTACTCAGAAGGCTGAGGCAGAAGGATCACCAGGGTCCAGCAGGTAGAGGCTGCGGTGGCCGGGAGCGGCCACTGCACTCCAGTCTGGGTGACAGAGTGAGACTCCAACTCAAAGAAAAAAAGTGAAAATGTCTGTCAGGGATCTTTTCCCAGCAGGCAAGTTGTGGACTAGGATGACTTCTAAGGTTTCATTTGTATGCCGTGATTTTAAGATTCCAAAACAGCGCACAGAATGAGTAGGC
>NW_007061071.1:0-1569 GCF_000164805.1 Carlito syrichta | reverse complement strand
TTACACAGTTCCAGGATTAGGATGTGGACATTTTCAGGACAAATACTATACCTACCACAATCCCCTTCTTTTATTATTATTTTTTTTAGTGGGCCATGCTACTCTGGAGACTGAAGGAGACCAACCATATCTCTTTTCCCTCATTTGAGTGAGCCCAGGGTGCAGTCATTTTGAAAACACAGACCTCAGAGCATTGAGTTCCAGATCAAGGCTTCTCAACTGACTGTTTGCATGTGTGTAGCAGACTGAGTTCTGGCTGCCTGTCCCTCTGCATTCTCCTAGTCACCCTCAGTCTTGTCTGGAGATGCCTTCCCTCCTGTGATCCCCAGTCTACCGGGTGCTTCCTTTGCTCTCCTCAGCTCCTTGTATCAGGATATACACTGTACTTATAGAAATGGAACCCCAGCTGGGTTCGGTGGCTCAGCCTGTAATCCCGTGCCTTTGGGAGGCTGAGGTGGGTGGATTGCCTGAGCCCGTGGGTTCGAGACCCACCTGGGCAGGTGAGACCTCATCTCTACAATAAATCCAAAAAAATTCGTCGGGTGTGGTAGCATGCACCTGTAGTTCCAGCTACTTGGAAGGCTGAGGCGGAAGGATCACCGAAGCCCAACAGGTCAAGGCTGCGGTGGCCGGGAGCGGCCACTACAGTCCAGTCTGGGCGACAGAGTGAGACTCCACTCAAAAAAGAAAGAAAGAAATGGAACCCCATCCCCTGTGGGTGTTTGAGCCATAATCCACAGCCCATTCATTCCACAATCCCTTCCTATTGTAGCTCTCTTCTATAAAGAGCAGTTTGGGGCTCCTAAAATCAGAACAGAAATTTATTTTTTCAGTTAATCACACAAATGAGCAAGGAGTAAGAAGAATTGGATAAGGAAATATGGCCCCTGCCCTGAAGAAGCTGATAGTTGAATAGGGCCACAGACATTGCTGCATGCAGGATGGTTGTGTGCTTTCAGCTGGCCCTGCATTTCCCTGGGTTCTGCATCTATGAATTCAACCCACCACCGATCAAAAATATTTGTTGAAAATCATGTTTGTATGGAACACGTGCAGACTTTAAAAAAAACTCTCATTCCCTGAACAATACTGTATAACAGCTATTTGCATAGCATTTATACTGCATTAGATATTGTAAGTACTCTAGAGGTGAATTAAAGTATATGGCAGATGCATGTAGGTTCTATGAAAATACTATGGCATTTTATACAGGAGACTTGAGCGTCTGCAGATTTTGTTTTCTGTAGGAAGTCCTGGAGTCGATCATCCTCTGTGATACCAAGGGATGACATATGTCTATATTTATCTATGTACATGGGTGTTATATTGGGGGCTTAGGAAAGAGAAACCCTCAAATCTCCCTTGGGTATTCAGCAGAAATTGGGCAGCAAGCAGCTTAACCCTACTAACCATATTAATCTCTACTTTCACTGAGTCTTTTATGGAAAGAGCTATACGGGTGGAGTTTTTGATGTTGAAAAGAATTATGTGGCACAACCTGCATTTTTCTTCTTACTCCTTGTTTCTAGAGGGAACTAGTGGGCATCAATGCTAGCTGACCCCTTACTG
>NW_007061070.1:0-816 GCF_000164805.1 Carlito syrichta | reverse complement strand
CAAAGATCTTAGTGCATGCCAGGCTGGGTTCACTAACAACCTTCAGTAGTTGATAACTCCTAATTATAGAATTAATAACATTAAAAAGACAGTGTAATTGAGGTGTGTGTTGGAATATAAAATCCTTACCTCATTTGTGAACAGAAAGAACTGGTATCCTCACAGTTTAAGGAATGGTCTTTTCCCTGTCTTTGATAACCACCTGCACCCACTGCACAGGGTCCTTTAATGTCTTGTCAATTTATCAGTAAGGTCCTATGTCTACTGTAACTTTTATAATAAAATTTGCTAATAATACTTTGCTGACTTATGTGAGCCTTCTAACTTTTTCAGTTCAAACTTTTCTAGGCCAAGTGCAGTGCCTCAAGCCTGTAATCCCAGCACTTTGGGAGGCCAAGGTGAGGGGATTGTCTGAGCCCACCAGTGTGAGAACAGCCTGGACAACTTGGCAAGATCGTATCTCTACAATAAATTAAAAAATGAGCCTGGTGTGCTAGTGCACACCTGTAGTTTTGGCTACTTGGAAGACGGAGGCAGAAGGATTGCCGGAGCGTGGCACATCAACGCTGGGTGGCTATGAGCATGCTACTATACTCCGGCGTGGGCCATGGAGTGAGACTCCAACTCAAAAAAGATTTATAAGACAATACTATACTTTGTATACAGAGAGCTTTTGGGGGGCATCAAAGAAAACTGGTTAGTTCAGTCAGGCAGCAGATTAGGTCTAAATAGAGTATTGTGTGTCAACAAGTCAGTTAATGTAAAAGAATGGAAGTATTTATTATAACACAGTAAGCCACAATGTGGGTAATCTGT
>NW_007061069.1:0-803 GCF_000164805.1 Carlito syrichta | reverse complement strand
TTGTCAAATTTAAAAAATCACAAGCTGGGCGTGGTGGCTCATGCTAATCCCAGCACTTTGGGAGGCTGAGGTGACAGGATTACCCAAATTCATAGGTTCAAGACCAGTTTGGGCAACTTGATAAAACCTCACATCTACAATAAATCAAAAAATTAGCCAGTTGTGGTGGCTCAAGTCTGTAGTTTCAGCTACTTGGAAGGCTGAGGTGGAAGGCATGCCAGAGCCCAGCAGGTCAAGGTTGCAGTGGCCATGAGTGTGCCACTGCCCTCCAGCCTAGGCAATAGAGGGAGACTCCAATTAAAAGAAAAATACCACAAAACTACAACATGACCAAGTGCATCACGAGCATGGAAGGAGACTGATGGAGCAAACAACCGATACAGAAATCAGACCAGACTAATCACCGCCTGTCTATGACCCTCTAACCACAATGGCCTTCTTTCCAGTTTTTACAACACCAGCTCTCTCTGTCCTCCCTATTTCCCCATGCCCTCACATCTCATTGAAGATCTGTTAAAGAACTTGTACAACAAAGCAACACAAGGATGACATATGTGCTCTGAAGGGTCTTGTCTATCATTAAATGTTAACTATCTCTTGTTCACTTTGATCTGCAGTGTTTGTACAAGGTTGGATTGGTACAGGCTCAGCTTTTAGCAAATGAAGAAAAGAAGTGGGAGGGAAGGAAGGAGGGAGCTGGAGGGAGGGGGGAAGGAGAGAAAGAGGGAGGTAAGGAGGGAGGGAGGGAAAGAAAGGAGGGAGGAAGGAAGGAAAGAGGTGAATGGATGAAAGAAAACCTGGAA
>NW_007061068.1:0-1081 GCF_000164805.1 Carlito syrichta | reverse complement strand
TTGTGTACTTTCATCTGTAGAAGAAATGTTCAGAAATATACAGTAAGCAACCATAAGGTTTCAGCTTCCATGCCAGGCTAAAGAGATGTGAACTGGTAGAGAGTAGGAAAATTTGACCCATTTCTGCTGGTCCAATTATTAAAAACTTTGTTCCCATTTCCACCAAGCTCCTAAATTCTTATTTATTTGCCTAAGTAGGAAGTTTGTCACAGAATCAGAGAGTCTGAGCTCATAGTAGAAAAACAGCAACCAACTATTTTATCTTCCAAATTGGGAAAGCAGTCATAAACTGAGGTTGTTTCATATAAACCAGAATGTAAAATGACTGCTTATGCTACTTTATGGGAATATCTCAACCACTATCTTGTACAATTACATTTTAAGTAAAGGTTTGGTGACAATGAAGTTAGGACTGTGTAGCAATTTCTGGAAATCAAATTTAGATGTCTTTATGTCCAAGAACTTTAAAAAATCAAGAATATAAATGCTATTATTTTATTTGGTGATCATTTCTTTAAGATGAGTTTTCTGTTTCTTTTTGTTTTGTTTTGTTTTTGCCAATGGCTGCTGCTGCTTGTTTGCTTGTGTAATTTATTTTTAGTTAGCGATATACTACTTGGGAGTCATTGAGTGACTTGCTATTTGTTGTGTTGGAAATGAAATAATCCTTAATAGTTTTAAAACACTGATAATCCCTAAATATATTTAAACTAATTTAAAAGTTTTTTCTCCCAATTTTTGGTGGTTAGTTGGTGTTATGCACATTACTTAATATGTTGTGTACTTTTACCTGCTCCAGTGAGTGAAAAATGACCCATTCTATTAATAACAACTTTTAATTTTCACAAGTTTGGTCTTTTGAAGTAATTGCTAAAGGGGCAAATTGCATTGTTCTTTAATCGCAAATTGAGGGAGACTGGGGAGATTTGTTAATTCTTTCATTTTATTCTTCCAGTAAACTTTATTTTTATTACATTAAATTATATTATTAAAGGCCCCAAGGTATCCATACATTTTGTTTAATGACATACCAGAATACTATTCATCAACTTAGGGGTTCATACTTTGAAAAATGCCTCGA
>NW_007061067.1:0-831 GCF_000164805.1 Carlito syrichta | reverse complement strand
CCACGGTACAGAAAAATGTGAACGGTTGTTGCCTGGAGTGGAACTATGCCTTCAAAACATTTTACTGAAACATGCTACTTATTAATGATGAATGGTTCTTTGCCTTAAATGGTGGACAACCAAACTCTTCGACAACCAAAATATGAAATTCAAATTTCCAAGTGTAAATTATATTCAGATGAAAAAACATGCAGTAATATCCATAAGAATTGTTGTACTCTGTGCCAGGTAACAGCAGTTATCTCAATCTACCCTGTACAATTGTGGAGATGGGGGGAATCTAAGCTAAGGGATATCAAAACATCGTAGATATATGCTTCATCTTCTTCTTTCTGACCTGTCTTCCTCCTCCCATGTTTTGAAAACACTTTTCACTTTTTGTAAAATTATGTACTCAAAAGTGAACAATTTAAACCTGAGTTCAAAGGTGAACAAACACAGTTTCGCAGATTCGTGCTCTACAACAGTACATTGAAGGAGTTTATGAAATGTGCCTTTCGGTGTGGAAGAGAGAGGCTCAAAGGTAGAAGTCACATACCCACTGTCCTATGCAGTGGGCCATGACTTGGCTAGGAGGATGTGGATCGACTTAAGGGTTACCATTTCAGCATCTCTTTCATCAGGATCCCTTGTTAATGGCGATTTCATTCCTTGCCTTTTCTCTTGGTGTTGGCACCGGGAGCGCATCTCCAACCGTCCTTTGTAACATTTAGTAGCCTTAACAAATCCTCCTTGCTCCTGTGGAAAGCTTCCTCATGTTGTTATTCAGAGGAACTGAACCAGTCAGTGGGACTGTGTTGCCTCATAGCACCCAGCTCAATGTTGGTTGAA
>NW_007061066.1:0-530 GCF_000164805.1 Carlito syrichta | reverse complement strand
TATCATTAAAGAGTCAAATAACAACCGAAGGTTTGCAAGGGCAGTAGAGAAAAGGGAAATACTTTTTACACGTCAGTGGGAAAGTAAGATAGTTCAACCTTTGCAGAAATGCAGTGTGGGCATTTTATCAAAAGAACTAAAATTGAGGTATCATGTGATCCAGCAATCTCTCTTCTGGGAATGTACCCAGGAAAATATAAGTTGCTGTGCCAGAAAGACATCTGCACAAGTATGTTCATTGCAGTACTATTATATTAGTAAAAAAACATGGAACTAATCCAGATGCCCATCAAAAGTGGACTGGATAAAGAAAATGTGGTACATACACATGATGGAATACTATACAGTCATAAAGAACAAAGTCATGACCTTCGCAGCAGCATGGATGCTGCTGGAGGACATCATATTAAGTGAACTATCAAGGAAACAAAGAACCAAGTGCCACATACTCTCAGGAATGGGCCCTAAACTTTGGGCATGAGGGAAAAAAGGGGGAAACAGCAAATGCTGGGCACTGCTCATGGGGTGGA
>NW_007061065.1:0-656 GCF_000164805.1 Carlito syrichta | reverse complement strand
GGTTACTCTCCATTCCATTCCGTTCCATGCCTTTTCCATTCCTTTCATTACATTCCGTTTCTCTCCATTTGATTCCATTCCATTCCATACCGTTACTCTCCATTCCTTTGCATTCTATTCCATTTCCTTCCATTCCTTTCAGTTCCATTCCGTTCCATTCCATTTCATTCCGTTACACTCGATCCCATTCCATTCAATTCCAATACGCTCATGCCATTCTATTGCATTCCATTCCATTCCCTTACCCTCTATTCGATTCCATTGCATTCTGATACTCTCCTTTCAATTCCACCATTACTTTCCACTCCATTTCATTCCATTCGTTTTTTCATCATTCCATACTATTGCATTCCGTGACTCTTCATTCCCTTCCATTTCACTCCATTCCATTACCCTCCATAAATTTCCATTATGTTACTCGCAATTCCATTTCTTTCCATTCTGTAACTCTCCATTCCATTCCGTTCCCCTCCATTCCATTCCATTCCATTACTATCAATGACATTCCATTGAATTATGTTAATATCCATTGCATTCCATTCCATCAAATTACATACTATTCCATCCAGTTAACCTCCATTCCATTCCATTCCATCCCATTAATTTCCATTGCTTTACTCTCCATTCCATTCCATACCATTCCTTTGCATTCCATT
>NW_007061064.1:0-639 GCF_000164805.1 Carlito syrichta | reverse complement strand
TCCCAGTAGCCAGAATTACAGGCATGCGCTACCATGCCCGGCTGAGTTTTTGATTTATGGTAGAGATGAGGTCTCTCTGCACAGGCGGGTCACGAAACCCGCGGGCTCAGGCATTCCACTCACCTCAGCCTCCCAAAGGCGCGGGATTACAGGCTGAGCCACCGAGCCTGGCTTAGTTGTAGTTTTTAAAAGCATACTTTTACCTCACTTCACCTGGTTTGAGATCAGGTACCCTTACTGATGTTATGTACCCCCATCCCCACTGGCAGCATTCCACTACTACCAAACATTTTCTTATAGTGTTATGATAAATGTTCAGGATCTGCTTATGAGTGAGACATTAGGCACTCACAGTTCTGTTTCTGTGATAGATCACTGCTGCAAAGTCCCTAATTTTGTCCTTTTTTATGACTGCATAGTAATCCATCATTCATATGTAGCACATTTTTTTATCCAGTCCACTTTCGATGGGCAGCATGGTCGGTTCCATGTTTTTGCTATTGTGAATTGTGCTGTGGTACACGTGTGTGGAGGCCCAAACTTTACCTGTGTAATGACTTCTTATCTACCTAGTCATAAATTGTACCCCACATCTTTAAAATAAATACAAATCTTAAAAAATTATTTAAAAAGAAAAGA
>NW_007061063.1:0-369 GCF_000164805.1 Carlito syrichta | reverse complement strand
AGCTTCCCACAGGTGCAGGATTACAGGTTGAGCCACCGAGCCCGGCTAGGAACATTCTTTATTATTATTGTTGTTGTTGTTATTTTTGAGTCAGAGTCTTACTCTGTCACCCAGGCTGGAGTGCAGTGGCACGCTCACGGCCACCACAGCCTCCACCTGCTGGGCTCAGGTGATCCTTCTCAGCCTTCCAAATAGCTGGAACTACAGGTACATGCCACCACGCCCAGCTAATTTTTAATTTTTAATTTTTTTGGTTCAAAGTCTCACTCTGTTGCCCAGGTTGGAGTGCAACTTCAACCTACTGGACACAGATAATCCTTCCGTTTTAGCCTTCCAAGTAGCCTGATCTACAGGCATGCACCACCACCC
>NW_007061062.1:0-591 GCF_000164805.1 Carlito syrichta | reverse complement strand
TCTCACTCTGTCGCCCAAACTGGAGTGCAGTGGCCGCTCCCGGCCACCGCAGCCTCGACCTGCTGGGCTCCGGCGATCCTTCCAAGTAGCCAGAATTATAGGCATGCGCGACCACACCTGGCTGATGTTTTGATTTATTGTAGAGATGAAGTCTCGCTGCCCAGGCGGGTCTCGAACCCGCGGGCTCAGGCAATCCAATCGCTTTCTTATAGCATCATAATTGTTCAAGGTCCGGACAAACTATCTCTTCCCTGGCAGTCACCCCTCCATCTGTTAGCATGCCATGCCTAAATAGTAATACTGATATCTTCATTATGACACACCCTTCCCTGAGTCACGAGAATGTTTGGACCATGGAGCTGATCCCTGAGATAGGTTTATCGTATTCTTTCTTCTTAGGAATTTGGAACTGGGGCCTCAGAAGGAGACAAGTCAGCCTTCTGTGAGGAGCTGCATGTCTAATGTGTAAGCTTAAAGGTGGAAGAGCTGTTGTGTCCCACAAGGTACCCAGAGGGACCAGGAGAGTCACCTGTTGGAGAGAAAAGAGAGAGACATTCGGAGACAGGCAGAAATGCGCTGAGTGCCAGGCCA
>NW_007061061.1:0-602 GCF_000164805.1 Carlito syrichta | reverse complement strand
CACAAACAGGGAAGAACAACAACTCTGTAAGAACATTATGACAGGGATCAACTCTCACATTTAAATAATCAGCTTCAATGTGAATGGACTAAATGCACCACTGAAAAGACATAGAATGGCAAAATGGATAAAACATGACCAGGCAACAATTTATTGCCTTCAAGAGACTCATCTCACTAGAAAGGACAGTCACAGACTCAAAGTAAAGGATGGGAAACAAATTTTCTGGTGAATGGAACACAAAAGAAAGGAGGAATTGTGATCTTAATCTCAGACAAAATAACCTTTAAGCTATCAAAAATTTAAAAAGATACAGAAGGCCACTACATAATGATAAAAGGTTCACTCCATTAACAAGAAATATTCATCCTAAACATATATGCACCCGACATAGGAGCAACGACTTTCATAAAGCAGCTTCTAGGTAAACTAAAAAAAGATATAGACTCCAACACCATCATAGCAGGGGACTTCAATACCCCACTCACAACCCTAGACACATCATCAGGACAAAAAAATCAGCAATGAGATCTGAAACCTCAATGTGACTCTTGACCAAATGGACTTAATTGATACCTACAGAACACTCCATCCAAAGACCA
>NW_007061060.1:0-311 GCF_000164805.1 Carlito syrichta | reverse complement strand
GGAGGGAAGGCAAAAGTAGGGAGGTCGAAAGACCGCACAAACGAAGAAAATCCAAAAGAAGAATATAGGTCTTACACAGACCCCTGGGAGATCAGACAATGAGAAAAAACAGATTCTGGAACGCAGACAATGAAGAGTCCCCAGAATGACTGGCTACATGCAACAAACCCAGACATCAAGACATTAATGGAGAGAATTTACAAAATTGAGGAGAGACAAGAGGAAAATAGGAAGGAGCTGTTGTCAGAAATGACAGCAGTAAAGAATACTGTGATGGAAATGAACAACAGACTAATAAGCATGGAAAGCAG
>NW_007061059.1:0-512 GCF_000164805.1 Carlito syrichta | reverse complement strand
TTCATTTCTTCAAGGTAGAGGGGTATCCAAAGCCAGGAAACATGTCCTGGTTATAGCTCCAAGAGTCACATCCACAGCAGAGTTTATCAAAGCAATAGCCACATATTTTTAATACAGTATGTTTGGGGAAAGTCCCTTACCTTTGGGACTAATTTATATGTGTAACTTGAATTTTTTCTTATCTATGACGTGCAAAGTAGCTACAGATACTGTGTTAATGTCAAGTGCCTTAGCCATAAAATCAGGGAATTTGGACTTAAAGTCTGAAATTGGAATGCTGGCAACCTTCCCTTTGGCCGGGAAAATGAGTAGGGCCACAGCATCTGTCTTTTAAAGTAAATCTTGCTCTTTGGAGGTTTATTCATGCCATGTTCTTGATAGAAGCTATGAGCCCTTAGAACCATTGTTAAACTTAACTCTGGGGCTGAAAAACAGTCCTTGTCAGTTTTCTTTTTCAAAGAGGTTTAATAGGCCTATCAGCAGTCTCATCGCAAATTTTTCTTTGAAAATTC
>NW_007061058.1:0-961 GCF_000164805.1 Carlito syrichta | reverse complement strand
TTTATTAAAGACAAAAGCAACATGTTAATTAATATCTAGAATTATCATTCAAATGCTTTTAGTTTTTTTTCTAGCCTTTTTCTGCTCCCTCTTATGACTTTTCTAAAAGAAAAACTATCTTCTATCACTTATTCTATTTGTGTTGAAGTGATTTTTTTTTAATTTTAAGACTGATTTGTTCTTCAGTGTTTTCTTCTTCTCTCTCTCCTCTCTGGCTCTCCTTCTGGGTGATGGGTGCTTTAATAATCAGCTCAAGGGAGGAACCTACTGCCTCCAGGATGAACATTGTTAAAAGCTGAATATTGGTTTTCAGGCTTCAGCTTCCCAAATTCTAAACTACTCAAGAACTTTACTGGTCAAATACCAAGAGAAAGAACCTGAAGAAAAATAGAGAGAGAAGCCGAGCTCAGTGGCTCAGCCTGTAATTCCAGCACTTTGGGAGGCTGAGGTGAGTGGATTGCATGAGCCCGCGGGTTCGAGACCCGCCTGGGAAACTTGGCGGGCCCTCATCTCTACAATGAATCAAAAAATTAGCCGGGCGTGGTAGCACGCGCCTGTAGTTCTGGCTACTTGGAAGGCTGAGGCGGAAGGATCGCCGGAGCCCAGCAGGTCGAGGCTGCAGTGGCCAACTCAAAAAAGAAAAGAAAAGAAAAGAAAACCAGCTTTCCCATCACTGACCTGGGCACACAAGCCAGAAAAAAAACCCTCATCTTTGTCTCCTTCATTTCCTTCATTCAACAACCCAATTATTACTAAAGTCTCATTCTTCATCTCTGTGGCTGCTTCAAACCCGAAATGGTGGCTAGATGTAAAGTGGAATTTTAATTGTCGAAAAAGGCAGATGGCTAAGAAAGTTGAACCAATGATAACGTGGAGTCCGTGAAAGCTTGTAGCCATAAAGAATGTTGAGCCATAAACCCGGTCATAGATAGTGAAAAATGTCTCAAAATATTCTGACGTT
>NW_007061057.1:0-1901 GCF_000164805.1 Carlito syrichta | reverse complement strand
GCCTGTGTTCATCAGTGATATTGGTCTGTGGTTTTGTTTGATTGTTTGTGTGTGTGTGTGTGTGTGTGTGTGTGTCTGTCTTTTTTGCTATCAGAGTAATTCTGGCCTCATATAGTCTGTTGGAAATTGTTCCCTCCTCTGCCATTTTTGTGAAGAATTTGAATTAAACTGATATTAGTTCTTCAATTGCTTGGAAAAATTCAGTTGTGATGTCATCAGGTCCTAGGCTTTTTTTCTCTCTCTCTTTTTAATTTTTATTTTTTTGATTTGGGGTCCCAATCTGTTGCAGGCTAGAGTGCAGTGCACTGACCATTCTTCTGCTTTGGATCCTTCTGTTTTATTTTGCACAAAACTATTTCTTGAGTAAATGAATGAGGGAATGATGTGTCTTCACTCTTCAAGGGAAAGTTAGTGCAGACTCCTTACCTAGAGAGGTTTCAGTTATGAAAAAGGATTAGATAATTCCCTGTCCACAGGAAGTCATGAGGAAAGTCTTGGGAACCAGTCAGATGTCTAATATTTCTGCAAAGGCTTGTGACAAAGGCCAGTCTGTCTGAAAGGGTGTGTAACACTGAGTCTTTTTTCTAAGACCATGACTGATGAGTAAAGATGAGACAAGTCACTTTAGATTTTGGGGGGGAGGGTGATCACAAGCCTTGGAATTAGGCTTTATCAAAGAGGTAATTGGTCTCTTTGTCTTTTTGGCTTCATTTTTTGTTGGAAATTCTCAGAGTACCATACAGCATAGAGGCAGGAAAAGCCACATGGGCTTGTTAATAAGCCACTCAATGCAAATCCTAGGAGATAGGTGGGTGTGATACTTCAGTTATGAGGTCAGTGCAGCACCAGTCTTCTGAGAAAGTGTGTGCTACATGAGAGTAGACACATGTGTTGGCTAAATTTCCCAAGTCTCTACTACTATGCTTCAGGGTCAGCCATGAGTCCACTTTATATGCATTTCTATCATAGTCATCTTAAAACAGCAGATTCTCTTTTCATAACAAGAATGATAAACATAAAGGAGAAATGCTGCGCATGATGATACAGGGAACAGTGACACAAGGTCATCCTATGATCACAAGACACAGAGCGAAGTAAAGACTAATGACACCACTGGCAGGAAATCAGTGGGAAAATCCAAAGTTGGTATAGTGAAAATAAGTAAAGAAGTCTTTTTATCTCAGTGAAGTGTTCTAATGCTTTCAAATATATCTTCCACGTTATTCCCATAATTTAAAAGAAGGCCAATCCAGTGGTGCTTTCTCATTTTTCTTTCTTGCTGTTCCTCCATATTTCTTCAAACCACAGTGGGTCAAAGCTCCCATTGTCAAGTGATTTGAGCCTCTGTACTGATTAATCAACCTACATAGAAATTTAAACGTCTACTGAAGTTCTATTGCAGAATACTATAAGATAATAATGGAGACACTTGGACTTGAATATGTTGTATCCTTTGTTCTTGTGCCAGCATGAGCTCCATTGAGCTCTTTGATACACAGTACACAGAAGAGGGTGTAAGATCTAGGCAATAAGCCTGATCCAGTGAAGTCTGCTCTTGAGAGCAGTGCCCAGGAAAGGAGGGACCTGGAGCCATACCAGACTGACAGTCAGTCACCAAAGTGTCATAGAGCAAGTGCTGAGAAAGGGCCACAACCAGAAAGGGAAGCAGGAGGTTGTTACTGAAGAATGTAACTTCTGATAACTTCAAATCTCCAATTGTTATCAGAATTGGAGTTTGTAGATCACACACAAATATAATATTAGAAAAGAGCAGTGGGCAGAACGAAATGAAGAGGTCAAGCTACTTGTGGACTGGAGATAAGTTCATCAATTTGTTGTGTTCAATCAGTTGTGTTCAGGCCAAGTGCAGGTACAGTGAAGTTTGAACAGCTATTTACTGA
>NW_007061056.1:0-804 GCF_000164805.1 Carlito syrichta | reverse complement strand
TCAAATGGCAAGTGTCAGTCCACTGCAAAACTCTGTCCTGAATCCCTACATGACATAATTTCTCACAACATGGGCCATTGTCATGACTTTCAAGTTTACAAAGGCCTGTAACAATATTTTCTTTATACCTTTCAGTGCTTTCCAAGGACACCTCCATTCTTCCTTCCCTATTTCCTTTCTTTCTTTTATTCTTTCTTTTTTTTCTTCAGCAGTTGTTATTTTTGTATTTGGGGAAAATGTCAATGTAAAACATAACAAAGCATGTAGCAGCAAGTCTATCTGTGGATTTTCCAATTGTTCAAAGCCTCTTTCTGTTTGAAACTTCTTGCTTAGTTTGAGAGTTTGTCCAAGGCAACTCTTGGTGGCTTGGTTGTACAGATGGCACAGCATTCCCATGTATTGAACTTTGGAGTGTTGAATTTCTCTCATGCAGCACAATAAACAATTTGCCTCTCCTAATTATTCCATTTTCCTTACTAATTGGTAACCTTCTGGGCCATTTGTATCTGTGGGCAACTTACAAGTATTTTAAAAGTATTTTGCCTAGAAAAACACTAAATATGTCAGCCCTTCCTTCTGTATGTTTGTATATGTTGTCCTGAGAAGTATAACCCTTGTGTGCCAGTATTCTTTTTAGAAGGTCTTGCTGAGGATTTTACTTGGTAAACATGGAAATATCTTGAATACACTGTCTTGTTTTTAAGCTTCATTTTCTCATTTGTGCAGTCGAGGGAAAGATATATGTTTAACTGTTGTTTTGAGAATCAAATGAGATAATGTATTTGAAAAAACACTGAGTAGTGA
>NW_007061055.1:0-712 GCF_000164805.1 Carlito syrichta | reverse complement strand
GAGTCTTGGGCGACACAAACCCCCTCCTTCCCAGCAATCCTCTGAATGTCAGACCCACACAGCTGGACCACAACTGGAGGGACAAACACAGGTGGAGCCTGGACATCAGTCACAATAGGAGAACTCCATTCCAGGATAGGTCTGACTGTGACACCCCAGTAAGAGTTCATACCTGGGGAAGAGACAGTCCTGTACCTCCCCACCAGAGATCTCCCTGACCATAGGAGAGTGGGAGGGGAGGCCTGCAGCCCCACCCACCTACACTGTCCCTCGTCCTTCCCTGCATTATTCCCTGAGAAGAATGAAAAACAGGTGGCTCTGCAGGACAGACCTGATTAGAGGAAAAATTACAGCGCCTGCCACAAGAGGGCAGGGTTTTTTGTTGTTGTTGTTTGGTTTTTGCTTTTTAAATTTTCAATTACTTTTTAATTTAAAAAATTTAACTCTTCTTGTTAGTTCATCTCTTTTAAAAACATTTTTTCGTTGTGCATAAATGTGTTAGTGAGGGTTTGATCTGCATCTTCCCCCCCCAATTTTTTTCTTTTCCTTTTCTTTTTTGTTTCTTTCTGCTTTTATTCGTCATTTTCTGTTTATTTGTATGTGAATGATTGAATGTTTATCTTTTGATGTTGTTGCTGGTTTTTGTTCTTTCGTTCTTCTGAGTCTTTTTCATAATCATTCTTAATAGTTCAGGGATATGTAAATAGATGTG
>NW_007061054.1:0-761 GCF_000164805.1 Carlito syrichta | reverse complement strand
TTTTCTTTTTGAGTGGAGTCTCACTCTGTCACCCAGACTGGAGTGCAGCGCCGCTCCCGGCCACCGCAGCTCTAACTGCTGGGCTCTGGCAACCCTTCCGCCTCAGCCTTCCAAGTAGTTGGAGTTACAGGCATGCACTACCACACCTGGCTGATTTTTGGATGTATCGTAGAGATGAGGTCTTCTGCCTAGGCGGGTCTCGAACCCGCAGGCTCAGGCGCTCACAAACTTATTATTATAATGAAGCAAGTGTCGCGATCGGGCACTTGTCTTCAATGAATTCTACTCTGGGAATAAGTGTGCCGGTTGCAGCTGATTCAAATCTTTTCATTTGCTCTTCTTCTGCCCCTCATGAGGCTGACATTTGCGAGTACAGAGGCAAGCAAGCTTCTCTGTGAAATGACTCACTGCTATTGAACTCTGATCACCCTTTTATATTTATAAAGTTTTGCGAGTCACATTTCAAATGGGAAAAATATCAAGAATGGAATTTAATTGTTAATTTATTCGTGGTGGTTGCAGGCAATGGCTCCCCAGTCATGAAAGGTGTGTGAACCTGGGTGCTCCTCAAAGCTGGGCTAAGTCAGTCTCAGCTAATCAAAAAGGACTCTTTGGGGAATCATTTCTTCACTGCTCCCCGTACCTTACATGTCTTTTATCTTTGCATGCATTTAATTAAAGTGTTTCCAACTCCACTCCCTGCACAAACGTCTAAAATTTTTCATCAGACAGCTTACACATTAGTATTCAGTACTATCTGA
>NW_007061053.1:0-1292 GCF_000164805.1 Carlito syrichta | reverse complement strand
CACTATGTAATAAGAAAACTACCTCCAAAAAAAACCCCTGGACCAGATGACTTTCCAGAAAAATTCTACAAGACATTAAAGAGGAGCTGATACCAATCCTACTAAAGATATTCCAGGTGATTGAGAAGATGGAACTCTCCCCAAATCATTTTACAAAGTTAACATCACATTGATACCCAAGCCAAGTAAAGACCCAACAAAGAAAGAGGACTACAAGCCAATATCTTTGATGAACATAGATGCTAAAATTCTCAACAATATCCTAGCAAACCAGATTCAGCAACACATCTCAAAAATCACCCATCATGACCAAGTAGGCTTCATCGCTGGGATGCAAGCCTGGTTCAACATTTGTAAAACCATAAATGTACTTAAATACATCAACAGATGTCAAAACAAAAACCACATGATTATATCATTAGATGCAGAAAAGGTTTTTGATAAAATCCAACACTCCTTCTTGATAAAAACCCTCAAACATCTAGGCATATGGGGAACATACCTCAAAATAGTAAAAGCCATCTATGAGAAACCCACAGCCAGCATACTCCTAGATGGACAAAAATTTGAACCATTTCCCCGAAAACTGGAACAAGACAAGGATGCCCACTCTCACCCCTCCTGTTCAAATATAGTATTGGAAGCCCTGGCTAGAGCAATCAGAGAAAAGAAGGCAATCAGGAGTATCCAAAGAGGAAAAGAGGAAGTCAAATTATCTCTCTTTGCAGATGACATAATTGTGTACCTTGAATGCCCAAGAGAATCTGTCAAAAACCTCCTTACACTGATAAAGTCCTTTCCCAAAGTCTCAGGATATAAAATAAATGTGCAAAAGACAATCGCATTTGTTTACACCAATAATAAACAAACAGAAACCCAAATAAAAACCACAATTCCATTCACTGTAGCCACAAAAAAAAATCTTCCTAACCAGAGACGTGAAAGACCTTTACAATGAAAACTACAAAACACTGCTCAAAGAAATCAAAGATGACACAAACAAGTGGAAAAATATCCCATGCTCATGGATTGGAAGAATCAATATTGTGAAGATGTCCATCCTATCTAAGGCAATCCATAGATTTAATGCAATACTCATCAAATTACCAGCAACATTTTTTCTCAGACCTAGAAAAAACAACACAGGAATTCATATAGAAACACAAGCGACCAAGAATAGCCAGAACAATCCTCAGCAAAATAAAAACAAAGCAGGTGGTATCACCTTACCAGACTTCAAACTTTACTATAAAGCTACAATAATCAAAACAGCTTGGTATTGGTACAGGAAC
>NW_007061052.1:0-813 GCF_000164805.1 Carlito syrichta | reverse complement strand
GACCATGCACTTTGGTATCCTTCTCTCATGGAATGGGAGTTTTCTTACCACTTGTTTTATTCCTCATATGTTTGTTGATCACTACTAAGCCCCAGGAACACAACAAGGAACTGAACAGCTGTGTTCTTTGCCTACTGAGTTGATGGTCACAGGCCTTGTTGTCCACTTCAGGTCAAGCTGAAATGGCAGTGAAGGAAAAGGAGGTAGGGAGGTGGTCCTGTGGGGAGAGGCACTAATCTGAGGATTTGTTGAAATATAAGCAGAGTTAATCCAGTATGCTCAGATCAATGAATCCAGGCCTTTTATTGCTCTGTATTAATGATTATTGCATATTTGGGCAGTCTAACTTCATTTGTATACAGTAGAAACTTGTGCTTTGAAAAAATGTTTTCATGAAGGGACGTCATTCATACACACCCTTTATTCCTGCCTCACATAACTAAAGACCTATTTATGTTAATGGTGACGGAGCTAATGTAGGACACAGGATAAATCATCTCAGCTCAGTATTCTAATTGAAGGCTCCCTGGAAACCAAGCAAACAATCACCACAAATGCAACCAGTGGAGAAAGCCCAGGAATGGTTTATGTACATCAAGGTTTGATTCTGTTGGCTCCAGCTTCCTGAAACCTGGCTCTTGGTGCCTGTCCAGAGCAACTATCCTCTTCCCTTAACAATATTTACTTTTCTGATCACAGTGGTTGTTTCCAAAAACATCCCAGAGCAAGAATGGCACATAACGATGCCATCTTCTTTCTAGAAAGCCTTTCTTATGCTGAAGCTAATGAGCCAACAACTAAATGGCAAATGTT
>NW_007061051.1:0-1073 GCF_000164805.1 Carlito syrichta | reverse complement strand
GCACTCCAGTCTGGGCGACAGAGTGAGACTCCAACTCAAAAATAAATAAATAAATAAATAAATAAATAAATAAATAAATAAATAAAAATAAAAATATTGGCTTCTGTTTCCAAACAAGGGCATGCTGGATCCAGATATGAATAGGACAAAGTGGGCCTCCAAGAAGCACACAGCTGAGCAGACTGAGAGGTAGCCAGGGGACGTTTTATGCCCAGTACGTGGTGACTTGGGTGGGGGCAGGGAGAGGAGGGAGGTGGGTGGGGAAACAGGATCAAACTCTGGGATGCTGGAGGAAGAACAGGAAACACCAGATCAGTCATAGGAGGAGGAGGGGAGGGCTTCACGTGCAAATTTGGTTTCTTCATTTTCTCTGCCCCCTCTGCCTCCACCCCTATTTATTTGGTCTATTTTACATTCTGGGATGAAAGTCCCTTTTTGGGGTCATCAGTTGATGGCCAGGAAGCCAAAGGGCAGGACCAGAATACGTGACTTCAGGTCCCCATAGAAAGTCCCACATGGGCCCCGGGGACCAGTGACATGGCTAAAAATAAAATGCTATGTTCATTAAAAATTATTGAAATTTAAAATATAGGCACTTTATTTTCTGTCGACCTTCCTATATCTGTCATAATAACTGAAAAGAAAAATATGTGCTTTCTAGGAACTTCCAGTGTCTTCTTGTTTGATTTTGCTCGGCTTGACTTCCACCTCTCCCTGTTCTGACATCCAAGCCTGGGCTCTTTTGTTTCTGCTTGGAAGGGGAGGCCCTATCTCCCTGAGGAACCAGGGGGACATGGGTTTAAAGTGGTTTCTTCTGGGTTATGGGTAATGGGGTCAGCATTGAAAAGTGCACTTCAGTTGTGGAATTTCTTCCTAGAAAAGCCCCCATGGTTGGCCTGTCTCTAGACTGAGGCATAAAATGACCACCCTTGATTTTCACAGCACTGTCCTAGGGCTCTCGTAGGGGGACACTGACAATTCCTGGACTCTGGGGCAGAGATGGAAGGGGTCCTCACTGTCCCCTGCCTCCTCCACACAGATTTATGTTCTCTAACACAAGACCAGTCTGGGCG
>NW_007061050.1:0-666 GCF_000164805.1 Carlito syrichta | reverse complement strand
TACATACAAAAGTGAGCAGAAAAATGTAACGGACTTACATCACTCAGGTCCAGCAGCGGTCAATACGGGTCTGATCTTGTTTCTTTGTCTCTCATTTTCACTTTGTCTCTCATATCTGCAACTATATGAGTGATATAGTAATTGCTAAATAAACCTGAGATATTACTTCATCCTTACATATTTAGATTGCAGTCTAAAAGTGGCTTTTACAGGTTTATTTTTATTATTATTAAATAAAATATATAGTTATTTAGAGTTGGAGTCTCACTCGGTTACCCAGACGAGTGCAATGGCTGCTCCCGGCTACTGCAGCCTCGACCCACTGGGCTCTGGCGATCCTTCCGCCTCAGCCTTCCAAGTAGCTGGAACTACAGGCGTGCGCTACCATGCCCGGCTAATTTTTGACTCATTGTAGAGATGAGGTCTCTCCAAGTTGCCCGGGCAGATCTCGAACCTGTGGGCTCAGGCAGTCCACTCATCTCGGTCTTCCAAAGCGCTGGAATTACAGGCTGAGTTACCGAGCCCAGCCTAAAAGTGACTTTTAAGCAATAAACATAATACCATTAGCAAGCATGAAAAAAAACTCCTATCACCAAGTTCCCTGACTGCTCCGTGTGTGTGTGTGTGTGTGTGTGTGTGTGTGTGTGTGTGTGTGTGTGTCTGCTT
>NW_007061049.1:0-808 GCF_000164805.1 Carlito syrichta | reverse complement strand
ACAGCTTACACATTCGTATTCAGTACTATCTGAAAGAAGGCAATATGATGTACTGCCAGCCTTCACAAAACTGGTCGTCACTTTCTATCTGTGTCTCTGAACAAGTAAGCGGTCTTTTATTTTCTATTTTTATTTTTATAGGAGTCTCACTCTGTTACCCAGGGCGGATGAGGTATAGTGGCACACTCATGGCCACCACCTCCTCAACATGCTGTGCTCAGGCCATCCTTGTATCTAAGCCTTCCAGGTAGCTGGAACCACAGGCATGCGCCACCCTACCCAGCTAATTTTTAAAAAAAACTTACAGTAGTGACGAGGTCTCGCTGAGTTACCAAGGCTGGTCTCGAACCAATGGAATCACGCAATCCTCTCACCTCCACCCCCCAAAGTACTGGGAGTAATTACAGGTGTAAGCCACTGCACTCGGTGTGAGTAGCCTTTGTAATACTGCAACCGGGTTCTGGCTGCAACACCCTCCTGCAATGCTTTGCTCCTTTTCCTAGGAAGGATTCAAGCTTTTCGGCTATATCGACTTCGACTTACACCCTTTCGATAGCAAAACCTTGTCTTTACCAAAAATAAAATAAATAAATATTCAGGCATGGGGTGATACATGCCTGTAGTCCCAGATACTTGGGAGGCTGAGGTGCCGAGGCGGAAGGGTCACCTGAGCCCATGAGGTAGAGGTGGTGGTGAGTTGAGATTGTGCCACCGCACTCAACCTGAACGACAGAGTGAGATGACCACTCTAAAAATAATTACTTCTACATTCTATATCCTGAGTGGCACGAGGTCAGACCAGGTACAC
>NW_007061048.1:0-698 GCF_000164805.1 Carlito syrichta | reverse complement strand
TTGCAAGGGTCTTTTCAATCTGAGCAACCAGGGATCCTTTGTTTACCTTGAAGGTATTACTAATTCTAGCCATAGTAATAAACAAAAGCAAAGGATGGTTTCTTATTAATATCACTAAAACTAACTCCTCAATAACTATTAAATTTGTTGTCTGTTCTGTCCTATCATGTCTTCACATGTCTTCACAACCATAGAAAATTATCTCTGGTTGACAAATACCTTTGTCCTGATACCACTGCTGAAGATGGTCTAAAATGTATCAAAACAAAATATGGGGAGACTGGCCCTTGTGTTATGAATGGTATAACTTCACTCGCCCCAAATAACCCTTGCTGGGACTAGTCTGGTGTCTTTTAGACCACTCAATTTAAAGGATGAACAGCTCCAGTAGAAAAAGGTAAAAAAAAAAAAAAAAACCAACTTAAAAATAAAATTCAACTTATTAGAGGGGCTACTCCTCCTAGTTGTCAACATTTACAATGTAACCTGTTGTTATTAACAATAACCCAGCCGGGCTCGGTGGCTCAGCCTGTAATCCCGCGCCTTTGGGAGGCTGAGGTGAGTGGATTGCATGAGTCCGCGGGTTCGAGACCCGCCTGGGCAGCGAGACCTCATCTCTACAATAAATCAAAAAATCAGCCGGGCGTGGTAGCGCATGCCTGTAATTCCGGCTACTCAGAAGGCTGAGGCAGAAGGAG
>NW_007061047.1:0-931 GCF_000164805.1 Carlito syrichta | reverse complement strand
AAAATCTTTTTTTGTTGTCGTTATTATGATGGTTGTGTCAAGGTCCACTTATGAGTGAGTACATGTGATACTCAGTTTCTGCTTCCGTGAAAGGTCACCCAGTAGTATAGACTCTAACTCCATCCAGGTTTCCGTGAACTTCGTGAGTTTGTTCTCGTTGTGACTGCATAATATGGCATTGTTCCTACGTACCACATATTTTGAATCCAGTCCTCTTTAGATGGGCAGGATGGTTGGCTCCATGTTCTTGCTACTGCGAACAAATGTGGCGATAAACATACATGTGCAAATATCTCTTGGAGAGAGGGATTTCGTTCTTCCTGGTATGTTCCCAGTAGGAGGATGGCAGGGTCGATTTTTAGATCGTTTAGGAATCACCAAATGCTTATCCACAGAGCTGGTCCGAGTTTACACTCCCACGAGCAGTGTAGAAGTGTTCCCTTTGTGTCATTTCCACGCCAGCATCTGTTGTTTTGGGAATGATTGATGATAGCCATCCTGACTGAAAATTGGTGACTCCTCAAGGTCGTTTTCACTTGCATTTTCGGATGACAAATGAGGCTGAGCTTTTTCCAATGTCTTTGGTGGCTGCTTGTATGTCTGCTGTTGAGATGGGTCTGTTCATATCTTTTGCTCACTGTGAAATGAGGCTGTTTGCTTTTTTCTTGTCGGCAAGTGGCAGTTCCTTGTAGTTCCGAGCTGATCATCCCTTGTCAGATGTACATTCGCAAATATGTTTTCCGCATCTGTGGGTTGCGTTTCTCTATGAGTCAGGGCCTCACTCTGATGCCCAGACGGTACTAGAGTGGTACAATCACACCTGACCACAGGGTAGACCTCCGGGGCTCAGGCAATCCTCCCAAGCGGCTGCAACGAAAAGCCTATGTCTCCAAGCCCAGCTCATTGATGACATTTTGGAGATAGAGATGAG
>NW_007061046.1:0-1708 GCF_000164805.1 Carlito syrichta | reverse complement strand
AGACTGCAACTCAAAAAAGTATTTAATTGGATAAATAATTAAGCTTAGGCAGTCACTCAGACTCCATCTTGAAAGATTGGCTCTTTCAGGTTCACATTTGCTCACATTGGGGACACAGGCACTGTCCCCAACCAGAGGTCTTACCTGGCAAATGCATATTGTAAGGTGGTGGATCCCAAGAATCTCTTACACAGGAACACAATACACATGTGCTAGGACAGCTTCAGTGACACAATATGCAGTAATGGCTAATTAGAAACCATTTAAATGCTCTTTAGGAGAGATATAATTAAATAAACTTTAGCACATTCATGCTCTGCGATCCTGCATGGCAGTGATAAACAGGCAAGATGTGGATTGGGGGGAAAAATCAAATTGCAGGGAAACACATCATATCTTCTTGGGCTGCCTGCAAGAGGGTGTGATTCCAGCCTGGAAGTTCAGGGCAGGCTGGAGGAGAAGGTCCATGTGACTGGGAAGGGAAACATGACTTTCAGGTAAAGGGAACAGCAAGGTACACAAAAGCAAGAAGTGCTGGTCACGCATGTGCAGGACAAGCAACTGGGAAATAAAGGTCTTTCCTGGGATAGACTGGAGATAGCTCAGAAAAGTGGACAGGACTCAAACCAATTATATGTAAACCTTTATGTCTTGCTCAGAATTTTGAACTTACTTGTTAGACAGTGAGGAACACTTGGTAATTATTATCTCATGAGAATAATTTGGTCTGTTTATGATGTAGCCAGATCCTGAAGTAGACTGGAAGACACATGGAAATGAAACCAGACTGATGACAGAGAGATCTTTTAGGAAACTGACAATAACCCAGTGCACTGATGATGCTACATCAAGTAAAAGATTACAAACAGGTCTAATAACACCTTAAAACAGGTATAATAATTGGGCATAAAATTTTGTTGTCCAACACAGGACATTTCAGAAAATAAAACGAGTTAGTTAACGAGTTGTTAAGTCAGTTAGTTAACTAGTTACTTAACGAGTTACTTAATGAGTTACTTAAGTCAGTTAGTTAACTAGTAACTTAACGAGTTAGTTAAGTCTGTTAGTTAACTAGTTAGTTAAGTCTGTTAGTTAACTAGTTAGTCGACTAGTTAATTAAGTCACTTAATTAACTAGTTTGTTAGCCAGTTAATTAAGCCACGGAGTTAACTAGTTAGTTAAGTGTTTAGTTAGTTAACTCGTTAGCTAACTTGTTAGTTAGCTAACTTGTTAGTTGGTTAGTTAACTAGTTAGTTGGTTAACTAGCTAGTTGGTCAACTAGTTAACAAGTTAACTCTCGAACTAGCTAACTAGTCAACTGGTTAGTTAGCTGGTTAAATAGTTTAACTAGTTAGTTGACTAGTTAGTTAGTTAAAGAGTTGGTTGGTTAACTAGTTAGCTAGCTGGTTAGTTGACTCGTTAGTTAGCTGGTTAGTTGACTAGCTAGCTGACTAGTTAGTTGACTAGTTCGTTAACTAGTTAAGTCAGTTAGTTTACTAGTTAGTTAAGTTGCTGGCTTAACTAGGTTAGCTGACTTAACTAGTTAGCTAACTAGCTAGCCAGCTGATTTAACTAGTTAGCTACCCAGCTAGGCACCTGGCTAGCCAACTGACTTAACTCCATGACTTAACTAGCTAGCAAGCTGACTTAACTAGCTGACTTAACCAGCTAGCTACCTAGCTAGCCAGCTGCCTTAAATTTCTGGCTT
>NW_007061045.1:0-1075 GCF_000164805.1 Carlito syrichta | reverse complement strand
CTATATTTATGAGTTTGTTTGAGCCTCAAATCAGTCTTATAAAATCAACAATTGTATTACTATCCCAATTTGCCCAGAGTAGAGTTGGGATTTGAAACTAAAGGGTCTAGTTTCAGTATCTCTTTCTTAGCAAATACATTTATTGTCTCTTGGACAATGCAATTTTAGAGTTATCTAATAGCTAAAATGATGAGATCATTCCCAAACACATAATGTGAAACCAATACCACAGTCCAGGCCTGAAATCCTGGTACTCCTACCCTTCCCTTGAAGAGGGGCCGCCATGCACAAACACTTCACATAAATATGCCCTAGACTGTGACTTGTGATGAACACTACTAAGTAACAGCATGGTTTGACTCCTAATTCTTCATAAAGGTCAAATGGCATCATGGATAATCCATGCCTCTAGAGAGAAGTTTGAACTGGGCATAGTTTTCTTATTGATAAATTTCTGTGAAATAGAGATGTCTAAAGCCTCTACATAAATTAAAAAATAATGTTGCAGGCCGGACTCGGTGGCTCAGCCTGTCATCACAGCACATTAGGAGGCCGAGGCGAGTGGATTGCCTGAGCCCGTGAGACCAAGACCAGCCCAGGCAACTTGGTGAGATCTCATCTCTACAATAATCAAAAAATTAACCAGGCATGTAGCGCATGCCTGTAGTTTCAGCTACTTGAAAGACTGAGGCAGTCGATACTGGGGTGACTGTGAGCATGCCGCTGCACTCCAGCCTGGGCGACTGAGTGAGACTTCGACTAAATAACAATAATAATAATGTTGCAACATTTGAACCTTTGTCACAGCCAGGAAGAGATCTGTTTATCTCTGACCGCTGCAACTTCTCTTGGTCCTGCTCCTCCTCTTCATCAGGCACCATTGCCAAGGTCAAAGCACCAGATGCTTCTGGAAAACCTGTAAACAATGGTCTGATTCACCATTCACCATTCACACTCCTATAAGGATAAGTCATCCATGCAATTCTTCCATATAAATAAATAATATAATCTCATTTTCAAACCAATTATCAAAAAGGAACAAAAAAGCCTAAAAATATACTCTGCAGTTTAATTT
>NW_007061044.1:0-766 GCF_000164805.1 Carlito syrichta | reverse complement strand
CAAAGTCATTTAAGAAGATAGCACCAGAGAGCATGGAAAGGTAGGGATTACAGTTATTATAATGTTTATGAAGAACCCTAAATCAAGGGAAAAGCTGAAAGGGGAATGACCCAAAGTACAAGTCGTTTTTTGGTGGTGGTGGAAAAAAAATTGAAATGCAGTCTATTTTTAAAAGTTTCTGTTGTCTTTTTTTTAAATAAAATCGTGTACATGTTTTGCGAGTCATGTATGTTTCTGTTCCTACCATAACAACCTTCCTCCACCTATCTATTTCTATTATACTACTGAAACCTATTATAACACATATCCAATTATTTAATTATTACAAGTCCATCTCTCCCTACTAGACAGTAAACCCCTTGGGTTTTATTCCTTGTATCCACAGCTCCACACATGGGTCTGGAACATAGAATGTTATTTCATGAATGTTTACTCAATTAATAGATCAGTGAATGGATAGATAAAATAGCACTTTCCAAGTCACAGCTACTTCTTTGTATAGAAATTATATAACTTGGAAACTTTCCTAACCTTTTCAGACATTATAAGAGAGTTTTCAACCTTCAACCACTAATCCCAGAATTCCCAGTGGTTTTTGAGATCCAGAATCAAAGTGTCTGGCTGAGCCACTTGGCCAGTTGTAGGGCAATGAAAGAAAGCACAGAAAAGCTTCTCCTTAGCTGAAGAACTAGGTAACACACCATTATTCCAGCCTGCATTTGTCCAAGATTTCACACACTAGTATATACATTTCATGTTTACCAAG
>NW_007061043.1:0-886 GCF_000164805.1 Carlito syrichta | reverse complement strand
TCGGTAATTGCTACACAGTGGTCTCCTGAGAGGCAGAGACTGGAGGGAGGAGGTGCCAAGTGCTTCACCTATGGAGAGAAGCACAGCCCAGTCCAGTGAGCACAGTACTGGGAGAAGTGTCTCGGGGGTTTCTGACGTGGGGTCCCAGAGAGAGTCCCTGCAACCCTCGGTGCATGTGCATGCGTGCGTGTGCACGCACCCCCACCCACATACACACACACACACACACACATGGGCCAGGGGCGAGCCCACTCCCACAGAATAAAACAGCAAGGAGTCAGGCAAGCAGTCAGTGGCTGGGGCAGGAAAAGGTCATCTCTGGCGACAAGCGTTGGTGCCAGAAGAACAGTGGGGCCCCGCTGGTGGTGTGGCTGGTTGGTGGGGGACGGCACCTTCCAGAAGGGCAGCCTCTGCCCAGCTGTGATCCTTCTACATCTTATCTTTCATGTTTGCATCTCATTGATGGTTCTGATGATGATGTGGGGCCATCCAGGGTGTGCCTTAGGTTCCAGTCCGAACCCACAGACCTAGTGACCCTGTGTGGGGGGCAGGGTGAGGGTGCGGTGGTGGGGGCAGGGTGAGGGTGGTGGCGGCGTTATCGTGGGAAGGACAGCGAGGGAATGGGTTAGAGCTGGCCTGGGCAGAGGCAGAAACGGATTCCAGGCCACAAAGGTGACAGCTCCGGAGATGCTCTGCTCGGCCCCTCTCACAATACAATTTCACATCACGGGAAACGGGGCGCCATGAGCAAATTCGTGCGCGCAATCTCCCCGCCGCCCCCTACTCAGGCCACGCCCTAAATCCTCAGGAGACATCCGCCCTCACCCTCCAATGCCGCCACCTCCACCAAATTCACAGGACGCTGCCCACCCTGGGAAGGATGTGC
>NW_007061042.1:0-895 GCF_000164805.1 Carlito syrichta | reverse complement strand
CCCAAAATGTCATCAATGAGCTGGGCATGGAGACATAGGCTTTTGGTTGCAGCCGCTTGGGAGGATTGCCTGAGCCCCGGAGGTCTACCCTGTGGTCAGGTATGGTTGTACCACTCTAGTACCGTCTGGGCCTCAGAGTGAGGCCCTGACTCAAAGAGAAACGCAACCCACAGATGCGGAAAATATATTTGCGAATGTACATCTGACAAGGGATGATCAGCTCGGAACTACAAGGAACTGCCACTTGCCGACAAGAAAAAAACAAACAGCCTCATTTCACAGTGAGCAAAAGATATGAACAGACCCTTCTCAACAGCAGACATACAAGCAGCCACCAAAGACGTTGGAAAAAGCTCAGCCTCATTTGTCATCCGAAAATGCAAGTGAAAACGACCTTGAGGAGTCACCAATTTTCAGTCAGGATGGCTATCATCCATCATTCCCAAAACAACAGATGCTGGCGTGGAAATGACACAAAGGGAACACTTCTACACTGCTCGTGGGAGTGTAAACTCGGACCAGCTCTGTGGATAAGCATTTGGTGATTCCTAAACGATCTAAAAATCGACCCTGCCATCCTCCTACTGGGAACATACCAGGAAGAACGAAATCCCTCTCTCCAAGAGATATTTGCACATGTATGTTTATCGCCACATTGTTCGCAGTAGCAAGAACATGGAGCCAACCATCCTGCCCATCTAAAGAGGACTGGATTCAAAATATGTGGTACGTAGGAACAATGCCATATTATGCAGTCACAACGAGAACAAACTCACGAAGTTCACGGAAACCTGGATGGAGTTAGAGTCTATACTACTGGGTGACCTTTCACGGAAGCATAAACTGAGTATCACATGTACTCACTCATAAGTGGACCTTGAACAACCATCATAAT
>NW_007061041.1:0-774 GCF_000164805.1 Carlito syrichta | reverse complement strand
TAGGTCAAGGAGCAGCCCTTCAGCCCAGGAATTTGAGACTGTAGTGAGCAGTGACCATACCATTGCATTCCAGTCTGGGTGACATTGCAAAACCCTGTCTGAAAAAAATAATTGAATTCTAAGCCAAGCTGTATCAGTATTATGTGACCCTAGGTACCTGACTTCTTTAAGCCTTAGTTTCCTTACCTGTAAAATAGGGATGATAGCAGTACCTACTTCCCAGGTTTGTAGTATATATGAAAGCAGGAAATGTAATAAATTGCTTAGCACAGGTCCTGCTATACAGCAAAACAATACATATCGTTAAAATTACCATCATCATTATTTTCAAAAAATTACCCTTTATTGGGGTAAAATTTACATACAATAAAATGCACCCATGAATTATGACAGATGTGATACCTGTTAACTATTGCCATAATTCAGATATAGAACATTTACATTAGCCAAAAACCATGATTTTAAAATAGAAAAACTAGTGTCTTATATGGTAGTAATGCAATGGAGAAGTCACTGTGTAAAGCAAAATATCAACCATAAAAGAGAATGAGTAAGTGCTAGCTATAATTACAAAATGAGGGGAAGGCATGTTCATTTTGAGGGAGGTGGGACAGGCCAGGTGTACTGCACATGATTGCTTCTGTACTATACTGGTTCTTTGGTGGAAGAGCTCATTCACAATCCATTACGTGTTTGGAGTGGGGCTGTTTTATCCTCAGCTCCAGTCTCATCATTTCTGCTGCAGTTCTTAGAAATAAATCTCTCTTACCACTA
>NW_007061040.1:1154-7487 GCF_000164805.1 Carlito syrichta | reverse complement strand
GGTAGTGGAGGTGTGAGTGGAATTTTGCTTTCCATCCTCAGACTGTACAGAACTTTTCAGCTGCACTAATAACAAAAGTAGAAGAAGCAAGGGTCTCAGCTGCCCAGGTTCGCTTTGCAACCCAGGGTCTTCAGTTCCCTGGACTTTGTCAGCAGGCAGGCCTCCATGGCTGGCTCCCAACACTGCACTCATGCAAAAGTCACACAGTGGATAGGAAATAGCTAAATAATTCTAGTAAGAAAGCCTGTGCTAATTCTCATTTCTAGTATTTACTACTTAGCCATGTGTCTTTGGCAAGTTATACTTTCTCTCTGTCTCAGTTTTCTCATTGGTGAATAGAAACAGTCACTTCAACCTAAAATGTTTGCAAGAGAATCAATTAATTTTACAAATTTATGAATATTGCATTTAATATTGCTGTCACAGAATGTGGTCAATGTATTTAATGTCCATTACTATGTCAGTCTACTCAGCTCTAGTTTAATTGTAAGTCACATGTTTTATGAGGAAAAATGGGGAAATATTCAAAGAAATATATTAATAGATGGGAAATAATACACACTATAAATGTTTAAAAGGAACTATGTTTTTAAGCATACTGAAGAAAAGGTTATTTCAATATCAGTTTCAAAATCCTGATGAATTATATAGAGAATGGTGATAGTTGTATATCCTTGCAATTGAGTAAAGAACTGGGGTAAACTAATTTAGGTTTATGAGTGAGGAAAATCAGTTAGGAACAAGAAAGTTTCCTGATTGGTGATGGTTGGAGCAAATAATAGAAGCAATTTGGAAAGTTGTAAAAAAACAATAGATTTTTCATCAATATTAATACTCATTAACATACTTAGATGTGATCCATCCAAAATATGTGATACAGGCTAGGTGACATTCTGAGTTCACTACTACTCTTGTGATTCTGGGATTTATTTTCTGCCACTTAATTCTTCCCTTGAACTGAAGATGATCTCCTTGTATGTTGAATTAGCGTACGTGAGAGGCAAGTGTACGTGGCTATAAAATTGATTTATGTGTGACAGTCTCAGGGCTTCTCAATACTCTGGCTTCTTCATTTCTCTTTTTGTTTTGTTTTTGAGTTGCAGTCTCTGTTGCCCAGGCTGAACTGCAGTGGCACACTCACAGTCACCCCAGCATGGACCTGCTGGGCACCAGAAATCCTTCCACCTCAGTCTTCCAAGTAGCTAGAAATACAGGCATGTTATACGAAGTCCAGATATTTTTAATTAGTATTTATTTTAGAGATGAGGTCTCACTATGTTGCCCAGGCTGATCTTGAACCCACAGGCTCAGGCAATCTACTTGCCTCTGTCTCTCAAACTGCTGGTATTACAGGCTGAGTCACCTAGCCCAGTCTGGCTTCTTCACTTCTAAAGAGTAGACCCTTAACTCTCTTTTGAATAATTCAAAGTCATATTCCTTTGTAATGTGGACAATTTCTGTGAGCCTCAGGTGTCTCATCTGCTCAAGGATATTGTGAGGCTTAAGTATTTGAAGTGCTTAACCCAAGTGTCTGACTCAAAGTGAGTGTCTTCTCGTTATTATCTCCTTCCTCCAGTTTTTAAAATAAACTAATTGGAAAAGATAAAATGGCACTACAGGTCATGTGCTTTCAATCCAGAGGGGTAGCCATTCAGCCAGTGCAGTGACTTGCAATAATGCTATGTCTTCTGTTGACTTCCTAAACAGTCGAGTTTTTAAGCAACAGAAACTGGATACTGTCTCACAGGACTTAGATGGTGAAATCCCAGGAGTATCTTTCCTCTTTCTACTGCATATGTGCCCTGCACAGCACTCGCACTCACATTTCCATACTGATCACATTGTATGTAGGTAGCTGATTAGACCCCCACTCCCAACTCCTCTGGATCTTCTACCTTCATATGCAACTCTAGAACCCAGTGTGAGATCAAGCATCTATGGATGCTCAATAATTTGTTGACTGGAACTTGGATGGATTTGGAGTTGATCATACTCAGTGACCCATCACAGAAACAAAGAACAGAGAACCATATGTTCTCACACATAAGTGGACCATGAACAATTATAATTACTATAAGAAAGGGATTGGCAGTAGTGGAAAACTGTCAGGGGAGGTGGGGTGGGACTGGCAGTTGAGGGAAACTTCTAGGGGAGGGAGAGGCATACCTCATCAAGGGTACCTGCATAATCAATATTTGTATACCTAACCCTGAATTGTAACCCATATCTTTGTAATAAAAAGAATTTGTTGACTGTATACAAAACAAATGAATGATGGATGAGATGCAGTATGACACTATTATGCATAGGTTCAAGTCCAGACTCCATCTCTTAAAAAGAGTGAGATATTGGACAACTGACTAAAATCTTTAAGTCTGGTGTTCTTATCTGTAAAATGGTATGATGTGCCTAATTTATAGGGTTTTATATAAACACACATACACACACACACACACACACACACACACACATTTTTTGGATATGGAGAATCCAAAAAACACCAGAATTTATTTATTAATAATTATGTATTTATTCTTACATGTTTAAACTGTAGTCACTGTCAATGTAGCCTTTTGATGCAATACACATATCATGATGTTTTTTCCATGCTCAAAACAGTTTTTGATCTCATCAATTTTGATGAGTTTTAAAGTACATCTGCTGTTTTTTGTTTCAAGTCTTTCACATCAGCAAAACATTTCCCTTTGGGGACCGTTTTCATCTGGGGAAACAAAAAAAGTCATTTGGGGTGAGATTGTGTGAAAACAAAGGGGGAGAAATGAGGGTTATGCTGGTTTTGGTAAAAATCCACTGAACAATTAGCATGGTATGGGCAGGTGTGCTGGTAAATCACCCACCATGAAATGGGCAAATGCATTAAAAGACTCTCCAAAAAAGAAAAAAAAAATTCACTGAAGCTGAACACAGTCTCTCACAACAAGACTAGTTGGTGCACTGATGCCGATGGGTTCTTATCAGGAGAAGCCTGGACTACAAGGGACCTGTCCTCCAAAAAAGAATTTTAGGTTTTTGGGGGTCTCTTGTTGTATAATATTATGCCTGACAATAAACTATGATTATTAATAGCATTATTTATCATAATGATGTTATAAAAATAATAGAAATATTATAACATGCATAATATTTGATTATTGTTATTTACTTTTGCTATAAATTTCATTGTTATTTATTGTTATAGTTATTGGCAGAAATGCTGGGGTGAGTCACTGATAGCGAGTTCTGCATGATCCATTCAAACTATGTGATAGATATCACCCAGACCAGGCAGTCCCACCAATGTGTATTCTTGCTTTGGACTGTGCTGTGGGTAGGAGAGGCTGAACATAGTTAACAGCATTGCCTTCAGTTCTGCAGCCTTAAATAAACAACCACTTCTTCCACCAAAGAAAGTTCTACAGTGCTTCCTGCACACCCAGAGTTTCTTAGGGCTAATTATATGAATCTTAGAGCACAAGTTATCCAATCCAAGGACCCAATGAGGGTGAACTATAAACTTCAATTAATCAGTAATTCTCAGACCGTAGCATCAATCAGAATAATTTGGAAGACTTGTTTAAATAGATTGTTGTTACTGGTCTGCACTCCCTGACTCAGTAGGACCTCAATTTTTATTTCTAATAAGTTTCCACATCAGCTGATGAAAACCACTGAGTTCATAGATATGGTTGAGGTGTGTGAGTAACCAGACTTCAGAGAAGAGATGGATGTGGAAGTCATTCAACTTTGGTAAATTGCCCAAGAACTCCTGTGAAAATCAGGGTTTCCTGTTTTCAGCAGTGTTTTCAACCCTGCACTGCCTTTTCCTTACTTTATAAATTTATTTGTAAGGAAAATAGTTTCATGAAATTGTTTTTAAGCTTTGACAAGCCTGAAAACATCTATGGACACTATCCCCAGAAAAGCTCATCTACACATACACAGGAGCACTACCTACTATTTCTAGAAGTTCCTGGATGTTTCCCACACCAGCCCCCCGACTTTTAGGAGTGTCAGAACAAAAATGATGTCTTTATGCAAAGCCTTGGGCTCACATGGACATAACAAAAATTTTCTTCTTATACTTAAGCTCTCAGTTAACTCATTTGTAAAATAGGAAGAATAATAGTTCTTACCTCAAAGGTTGTGAAGATTAACTGCTGTGATGCTTAGAGACTTGCACTTAGAGCAGTTCTGGTAAGATGGCGACGGCATAGGTGGACTTGTGAGATTCTCCAAGCGTGAGTTCCCAAAAAGACTCTTACTTTTCTTCCCCCATCCCCCAGCCCACCACCAGCCGCACTAGTCCGAGGCCCAGAGACCTTCGGTCCCACACAGGGTCGGATATTACAGGCCTGGCTGCCTGCTCTACTATACATGTAACTCCTGCCTGCACGGGAGTCTGGGGTCTCAGCTCCCTCCCTGGATACATCGTCTCACCCAGCACCCAGCACCAACCTGCCAGTCACCCAGGGAGGCTCTACTCACCCGCCCCTCAGAGATACCAGTCCCATTTCTGGCTGAAGTACCCTGTGAGGGTCCCAGGGCCACCCTTGCCGCTCACCACCTGCCCTTTGGAGCTTTGGAGCTCTGGAGCTCTGGGCCCACCCTGGCTGAGGCACTCAGTGCACAACCCCATGCTTTTGTAAAGGAACAGCATATCTTAAAGAGGTGCTGATTGGAGGCTTTCTGATCCAGAGGAGGGAACTCCTGACCTTCCCCCACCCCAGCCTGCTGGTGGCACCCTAGATCCAGTGTCCAGCTGTGGAGCTGATCTCTGGTGCCTCCCACAACACCACAGTCCACCACAGTGGATCAAACAGGGACCCAGACCAGTGGAGAGAAAAGATTCACAAAAGCGAAACTGCCACCTCAGCCATTCCCCAGGCAAAGATTCACATTGCCCCACCCACCTTCCACCAGGCTCTGCCTCGGTTCCTAAGGTAACTTCGCTAAACAGGAGACAAAGTCCCTCCCCTACACTGAATCAGACAAAGGCAACTAAGCAACGCAGACCTCCCAGACAGCAGGTTAAAAAAAACAAACTCAAACTGTGATGCCTGAAACAAAAACAGAGGGGAGAGGCTGAGATCAGAGCTGAAGAGAGCTTAGCCACTCAGGAAAGATTCCAGAGCTAGTCTGATCTCTTATTTTGACTTTTGATTTTGTAATTTTGTCTGTTTGTTTTGCTCACATGTTTGCTTCTGACTTACACTAGCTGTTTCACGATTTTATTAGTCTGTCTCTGTGTAGCTACCAGTATTCTTTAGGGAATATTTCTTGCATGTTTTTTTCACTTCTCTCCAGCCTTGTGTCTCTTTTTCACCTGATAGTTGGTATGTATGTCTGTTTTCCCTATCACTCTTCTCTCTTTCTAACTTCCTATTGATCCCCCCTTCTTCCATTATTTTCCTCTTTTGTACCTCCTTTTGATCCAGGGACCAAACCTATATCCTGCTGTACAGACAGATTGTAAGGCAGTGGGAAATAGGTTCTAGTGTGCTCATACACCTGTTGGCGGATGCTGGAATCAGCACATAGATTCTGAATCATAGGTTCCCCCTCAATTAAACCTCAAAACTGCAAAAAGTACAGCCCACAGTCCACACTCTAACTTCAAAAGTGAACAAAACCAGAAGACTGTCATAGGGAAGAATAGGAGTTTGCACAAGGGAAACAAAAGTAACCCCACCTTCCCTGAAAAACAGAATTTAAAGAAGGGGAGGGAAAGGGGGAGAGAGAGAAAAATCTACACAAATGAAGAAAAACCAAAAGAAGAATATGGGTCTCCCCCAGATCCCTGGGAGGGCAGACACTGAGAAAATTGACTTCACAATGCAAACAATGAAGAGCCCCCAGAATGACTGGTCTCAAACTACAAGCCTAGATATCAAGACATTAATGGAGAGATTAAAAAGAATTGAGGTGAGACAAGAAGAAACTAGAAAGGAGCTGATATCTGAGATAACAGTAATAAAGAATACTGTGAATGAAATAAATAACAAACTGATAAGCATGAAAAGCAGAATTACCCAAGCAGAAGAAAGAATCTCAGAGCTTGAGGACAAAAATATAGAAGTAACCCAAACTCTTAAAAACACAGAAAATAAGCTCAAAAAAACAGAACAAAACCTTCAAGAGATGAGCGATTATGTCAAGAGACTGAATCTAAGAGTAGTTGGCCTTCCTGAGGCAGAAAGAGAGACAGAGTCTACACTGGAACAAACTTTCCATGAGATCATTCAAGAAAACTTCCCTTATCTAATCAGTGATGCAAAAATTCCAACAAGAGATTCAGACAACCCCTGCAAGACAACAAATGAGAAGACAAACTCC
>NW_007061040.1:0-604 GCF_000164805.1 Carlito syrichta | reverse complement strand
TCAAAGTATGAGGATGGGAAACAAATTTTCAGGTGAAGGAACACAAAAGAAAGGAGGAGTCGCGATCCTAATGTCAGACAAAATACCATTTAAGCTCTCAAAAATTAAAAAAGATACAGAGGGCCATTACATAATGATAAAAGGTTCACTCCATCAACAAGAAATATCTATCCTAAACATATATGCACCCAACATAGGCGCACCAACATTCATAAAGCAACTTCTAGGAAAACTAAAGAAAGACATTGACTCTAACACCATAATAACTGGGGACTTTAATACACCACTCACAACCTTAGACAGATCATCAGGACAAAAAATCAGCAAGGAGATCCGGAACCTCAATGAGACTCTGGACCAAATGGACTTAATTGATACCTATAGAACACTCCATCCAAAGACCACAGAATACACATTCTACTCATCACCACATGGAACATATTCTAAGATCGACCACATAATTGGACACAAATCAAGTATAAGCAAATTTAAAAGGACTGAAATTCTACCATGCACCTTCTCGGACCACAGTGGAATAAAAATAAACATTGACACCAACAAAGTCCCTCCAAAACCCACAAAGACATGGACACTAAACAGCATG
>NW_007061039.1:0-708 GCF_000164805.1 Carlito syrichta | reverse complement strand
TTGGGCAGCAGATCAGTGCCTGGGAGTTAGAAGTGAAATCCACATCTCTCTGGGATTGATAATCACAAACCCAAAGGACATCACTTTGGGTGAATGCTTCCTGGAAGGACAGGGCCAGTGCAGAGTCCCAGTCACCCCATCCCCCATTCTGGCAAATTCATGGGACAATGGGTTCAATCAGAGGAGGAAGATCTAGCCAGAGAAGGGTGGGATACTCATATGTCTCCATTGCATGGACATATTGTGAGATGGTGGGAAGCTGGTCTCAGGGTCCTACACCCCAAACGTTAGACATTGCAGTCTGAAAGTAGCTTCTGAATCTTAGTGCCCCACAATACACCCTATTCAACCTTGACTGCAAAGACACAGCACAACTTCTCACTTCCAGTCCCATCTCAAAATAAGACCATCAAAGTCCCTGCTCAGGGAAGGAGAACAGACTGAGCAAATAACAGAAGTGGAAGCTTCTTCCTCTATCACTGAATAATGGAATTAAAGAAAGAGGAAAGTGACCTGTCACGAATGAAGAAAAATCAAGGGAAGATCAACAGTAATCCCTAGAATCACAAAGTGACAGTACTTAAAAAAAACAGACCTCAGAGCCCATACAATGGAAGTCACCCAAAATTGGCCCCACAAATTAAAAAAGATGAATTTTGCTCAGTTGTGTTGACAGAGAAGGGCCTCAGTAAAGAGACATAGCGTGGC
>NW_007061038.1:0-558 GCF_000164805.1 Carlito syrichta | reverse complement strand
CAGAGGGGAAAAGTGAACAAAGCCAGAAGACCCTAATAAGGAAGAACAGGACATTGCAGAAGAGAAATAAAAGCAAACCCACCTTCCTTCAAAAACAGAATTGAAGAAGGGAGGGAAAGGGGGAGAGGGAGAAAAATCTACAGAAATGAAGAAAAACCAAAAGAAGAGTATGGGTCTCTTCCAGACGCCTGGGAGAGCAGACACTGAGAAAACTGACTTTGGAATGCAAAAAATGAAAAGCCCCCAGAATGAAGGGTCTCAAACTGCAAATGTAGATATCAAAACAACAATGGCGAGATTAAAAAGAATTGAGGAGACACAAGAAGAAACTAGGAAGGAGCTGATATCTGAGATAACAGTAATAAAGAATATTGTGAATGAAATAAATAACAAACTGATAAGCATGGAAAGCAGAATTACCCAAGCAGAAGAAAGAATCTCAGAGCCTGAGGACCAAAATATAGAAATAACCCAAACTCTTAAAAACACAGAAAATAAGCTCAAAAAGACAGAACAAAACCTTCAAGAGATGAGTGACTACCTCAAGAGGACTAACCT
>NW_007061037.1:0-611 GCF_000164805.1 Carlito syrichta | reverse complement strand
GACATGGTGGCTTGTGCTTGTAGTTTCAGCTACTGGGAGGTTGAGGCAAGAGGAGTTAGAGTCCAGCCCCGGCAACATTGTGAGACTCCGTCTCAAAAAAAAAAAAAAAAAAAAAAAGAACAGCTAAAATGAAACATGAAAGGTCCTTAGAACTCACTAGGTACTAAAAAGCTCTTTATTCATAATTACGCCAATGTCAGAGAATTTCTGTTAGAAGTTCCATATCTCCTCTCTGGCTTTCATACAGTGAGATACTTGTTAATAACTACCTTCTGATTTTCTGTGGCTGCTTGGGTAACCTGATTCCCAGACCACATTTACCCTAGTTGGCAGCCTCAATTCTATAAAAGTTGAAAACAAACTTATTGATTGATTGTAAAATGTCACTTTTTATTGAGACACAGCACTTGGCAGACAATGTCCTGTCAACTAAAGAACTTAGTAGTATTACCTTTTATAGAGATTGGTTTAGTTTCCTGATTATGGAGTTCAAGCCAAGAACCACATCATACCTTGGTACACAAGGCCTTTAGAATGAGATGCTTTAAATTGCAAGTTTATTTTGATCACAAAAAATAATGGGCAAAATTACTGTTGGGTAAGTGCAACAG
>NW_007061036.1:0-783 GCF_000164805.1 Carlito syrichta | reverse complement strand
GACGGTACTAGAGTGGTACAATCACACCTGACCACAGGGTAGACCTCCGGGGCTCAGGCAATCCTCCCAAGCGGCTGCAACGAAAAGCGTATGTCTCCAAGCCCAGCTCATTGATGACATTTTGGAGATAGAGATGAGGCTGCCTGATGTTACACAGTCATGTTTCAACTCCTGGGCTCCAGCAATCTTCCGTCCTCAGTCCGCCAAAGTGCTGGATGACAGGTGGGAGATTCCATGCCTGGCCTACCCTTAGCGGGAGTCGTTTTGGTCCACAATGAAGTGTGCTTTGATTGCGGGGATACGCTTCCTAGCTGTCCATAGCCAACGATTTAGCTTGCTTCCCTTAGGGTTCTATGAGTTTCCTTTACTTCTCACCACCAACATTCACCACTCAACTTTGCGGAGAGCACCCTGGCATTTGTTCTTGCCACAGAGTCTCCTTGAAAAGTAGCCAGACCTGTGAGTGAGAATTTCAGAGTGCTGTGATCATAGACAGTGCCTCTACTGCGAGGAAAACCTTCTCCAAACCCATGCGCGGGAGCCAACGGGAAGGACAGAGACCCACTTCTCTTGGAGTGACATCCATGCTTCAGGGGTGGGTGCTGAGTGAGGCCAGGTGTCCAGGTCCTAACGGGTGATCGCCACCAGCATGTAACCTCTGCTCTACAAGAAAAGCAGCGGGAAGACAATCTGAACCCCACTGTCCCGGCCTGCCCGGCCCTGCACAGAGCTCCAATCCTGTGAGTGGGCAACAGATGGCGGAAGGAAGCCCCAGCCTCTGGG
>NW_007061035.1:0-733 GCF_000164805.1 Carlito syrichta | reverse complement strand
GTGGGAGGACTGCTTGAGCCTGGGAGTTTGAGTCCAGCCTGGACAACATATCCAGACCTCATCTCTGCAAAAAATAAAAAAATTAGCTGGGCGTACTGGCATGCACCTGTAGTCCCAGCTATTCGGGAGGCTGAGGCAGAAGGATTACTGAGCCCAGGAGGTCAAGTCTGCAGTGAGCCATGATAGTGCCACTGCACTCTAGTCTGGGCGACCAAGTGAGACCTTGATCCAAAAACAAAAAACCAAACCATAGCTGGGCACAGTGTTTCACACCTGTCATCCCAGCACTTTGAGAGGCGAAGGTGAGAGGACTGCCTGAGCCCAAGGGTTTGAGACCAGCCTGGGTATCTTGATGAGACCTCATCTCTACAAAAAATTTAAAAAATTAGCTGGGCGTGGTGGCACACACCTGTAGGTCCAGCTACTCGGAAGGCTGAGGCAGAAGAATCACCTGAACCCAGCAGGTGGCTGTGAGTGTGCCATTGTACTCTAGTCCGGACAACAGAGTGAGATTCCAACTCAAAAATAAATAAAATAAAATGAAATAAAATAGATACATAAAAAGATGGAAATTTGGACACAGAGACACAGACACACGGGGGAAGGTCGTGTGAAGATAGAGGCACAGATTACAATGACGTATCTACAAGCCAAGAAACACCTAGGATGGCTGACACCACCATGAGCTGGAAGAAGCCAAAAAAGGGTCCTTCCCTAAAGCCTCCAGAGGGAG
>NW_007061034.1:0-1287 GCF_000164805.1 Carlito syrichta | reverse complement strand
CTACAATAAAATTAATAAGAGAATATGGTGAGATAGCCACATTTAGATAGGAGCTAAATAAAATTGATAGCTTCTCCGTATTTGCAATAAACTCACAGAAATAGAAACAAGAAAATTTTCTGTCACAACAATGAAAAGAACTATAAAATAACTACAGTTAGATTTAACAAGTAAACTGCAAGACCCATCTAATAAGAACCATGAAAATGTACCATATTTCAGAAACAGAAAGACATATCAAATACTTGATAGAAAAGTGAAAGAAACAATAATGATGAGAGTATACATTCTCCCAAGTTAGCAATTCAAATTCGAGTGGAAATTAGTTTTATTTGTTTTTTACTGTTGGGAAAAAAATACCACATGATTTATGTGGAAAAAAAAACTCCCAAGACTAACCAATAAAAGACTATCAGAGAGGCCTATGGGATGTCAGAATATTAGCCACATGTCATGTCAACCAGAATTGGGTGCACATGGTGTAGGTGAATGAGCAGGCCCGCAGGTCAGTGGCACACAGTAAGAGTGGAGTTCAGACTTGAGGGGTCATGCCTTTCAGTGAAAGAACATTTGGGTGACTGCACACAGGACCTGGTGGTGGGGGAATGTAAAGAGATCCTGAGGGTACACTAGGCTCCATAAATATGGAACGCTTGGTATGGCACAAAGTGCCACACAATCTAAAGACAAATGCTGCAATCAAGACAAGTATGTTCATAAAGAAAGCAATAGTCAGTTAGGTAGATATCTATAATATACAAAGAACTCTCAGAAGTGTATAAAAGACAAAACAACTCAGTAGGGAAAAAATTAAAACTTGGCTCTGGCAAGAGAGTTCATTGTAATGAAAAATATACTAAACCTTGGAATTTTATGGTAATCTCAGTTTTTTTTAGAAATGCTCATGTCAGTATACTCAACTAAATTCTCATAGATGAAATGATAGAGAACTTGAGAAGGCAGACAGCAGTAGAAATGAAAGTGATCTTTTTTAAAAAACACTTTGCTTTCATTGTTTATGCTCATATTTGAAGAGAAATCACTACTTTCTTTTTTTTCCAGCATCATTAAACTGAGAACATAGAGCATCTTGTCTGGTTTTGGGTAGAGAGTAATTACCATCTGCACCCTACAAATGTGGGCAAGTTTGCACTGAAATAAACCATTCAAGTCCACGACAAACGTCAAAATTGTAGACATAAGAAGAAAGCACAAAATTATAGCATGAGAAAATAGCTACATTTAATTATCGAAAATTACATAGAATTTTAGTCTTCTTTACAGGCG
>NW_007061033.1:0-924 GCF_000164805.1 Carlito syrichta | reverse complement strand
TACCTGTGTTGTGGCTTTGCTGGACGTGGAACTGCTGGATTATGCATGAGAGTATCCAGTTTTCTGAGAAGTGTGTGTGGAAGGACTGCCCTATTCCCACGGAATGTATGTGGCCATAAATGTGTCCACTGATTCCTCAGTGTTCGTTCTGTTCCATGGATCAATCGTTAGGGTTTTATACCATTGCCTCTGTGTTTGGTTTCCTGGACTTTGGTGAAAGCAGAAAGTGTGAAACCCTAAACTTTGCCCGTTTTGAGGACAGTTTGGGCTACTGCAGGTCTCATGCAATTCTACTGAAATACAAGACATTTGGGTTTTGGTCGAGATTTCTTTCTGTTTTTAATGCGTTGTGTAGTAGTGGCATCTTCCCACGTCATGGTTTTTATTTATTGAACCCAGTATTTCCTTTCCATTGGCTTATGTCCTGTGCAATGTCTATCAGCATGAGTGTGTACTGTTTAGTGTAGTGTTCTATTGTCCGCTTAACTTTGTTTTTGTACTATTTTGTGGTTTTGGCTGCTATGGTAATTGAATTGTTTCCTTAGTGGTTTCTTCAGGTGGACTTTGAAAGTGTAGAGAGACACCAGGTGTTTGTATGTTGAATTTGTGTCCCGCAACAATGCTGAATTTTGAGTTCTGAAAGGGTGAGTGTGTGTGTGTGAGTGTGTGTGTATGTGTGTGTGTGTCTGGTGAACTTGTTGGAGCTGTCTGTACGTCGCGTCGTGTCTATGAGAACTGAGTTAACTTTACTTCTTCGTCTCCCGTGAGGATACCTTGAAAAATTGTTTTTTGTTTAATTGCTCTGTTCAGCATTCTTGACCCTATCTTGAAGGGAAGTGGTGGAAGACTATATCCACGTATACTTCTTGATCTTCAGGGAAAAGCTGAGAGTTTCACCATGGAGTAATCATGTCAGTTTTGTGA
>NW_007061032.1:0-785 GCF_000164805.1 Carlito syrichta | reverse complement strand
TTTAAATGATACACTGTAATCATGTCATGGGGTGTGGGGGTGAGCGTGGTCAGTTCCTTTACCATCAGCCCAAATCAACCACTAACATACTTTTTGTCTCTACATATTGGTTGACTCTGGACACTTTATATAAATGGAATTATAAAATTTGTATCTTTTTGTGACTTTCTTCATTAATTGATAATTTATTCAGTACTAATCTAATGAATATTGATATGTTTCCATATTTTTATTGCTGAATAACAGTCCATTGAATGGATATGAACATTTTGTTTTGCCAATATTCTTCAGTTGATAGGCATTTCAATTGTTTCTACATTTTAGCTATTATAAATATTGCTGTGATGAATTTTCACATACACTTTTGTGTATACCCAGGAATAAAACTCTGGGTCATGTAGAAACTTTTGTGTTTACTCTTTTGCAGTATTGTCAAACTGTTTTCCTTACTGGCTGCAGCATTTTACATCCCAGCTATCCATTTTTTGTATCTACAACTTATACCCCTCGTTATCATAAAATCAACCCACAGCAGCTGTGTTGTAATAGCAATGGATTACCAACAGATGAGGGTCAAGTGATTGATGTTTGTATTCACAGCAGGTCAACCACATTAGCCCAGAAATCCTATTTGCCTCATTAAAATGTCATTAAATATTCTTCACGATTGCCATCATAAGTATAAGCTGTGTCATTAGAAGATGCTGTCCAAAGAGATCCTGGTTGTTACTAATGTTTACAAACCCCCAGGAGTCAGTCTCCCAGAACACTTCTAATCACAGTGC
>NW_007061031.1:0-860 GCF_000164805.1 Carlito syrichta | reverse complement strand
AGTTCAGGGTTACAAAACCGATGGCTTTAGATCTTGCCACGACTCGAGGAGGCACACGTGAATCATCCATACCGAGGGTTGCGCTTTTTTTTTTCTTTGAGTTGCGGTCTCGCTCTGTCGCCCGGGCTGGAGAACGGTAGCAGGCTCACGGCCACCACAGCCTCGACCTACTGGGCTCAGGGGATACTTCCATCTCAGCCTGACAGATGGCTGGAAGTACAGGCACGTGCCAGCGTGCCGGGCCGAGAGGGTCACGCTTTTATTCCAGAGGAATCGGGGAACGTCACGGCAACGCTAAGCCAGATGGGACCGGCGTGAATGCTATAGGTGACGTGAATGTTTACGCCGGAAAGGTTTCCGATTGGTTTTCCGATGCGTTTTCTTGCCTCCCACCGAGATAACGGGGCCTCCTTTCAGGCATAGGGAAGTTCTTCTTCACTATGTTTATAATACCGATGTTCGTATGTTTAAGCCGTCACGCTCTATACCCCATGTGTTATTCGAATTCCTGCGCTCGTGACTGAGCCTATCGAGTGTGACAGCCAGCGGAGGGAAAGAGGCAGAGTCGCGTTTCCGTGAAGGCGGCATGACGTAGCTCTTCCCGTGATAGAGATCGTGGCTTCGACTGACAGTTGGGGAAATGATATAGAGGCTCTCTGATGTCTGTCCGTTTCGTCACAGCCCCTAGAGGAGGGCAGGCCCAGGGTGCAAGCGCTCCCATTTATTCCTGAACAACATTCCCAAGAGCTGATAGAGGGTGTGCTTCCCTGAGCTCCTGGGCACTCCCGGTGAGTAGCTTCAAAGGATCGTTGACCTCCCTGGAGTCTGCCCCCCATCAACGGCAAGATGGGAATCTCCTG
>NW_007061030.1:0-1026 GCF_000164805.1 Carlito syrichta | reverse complement strand
TTATGGGTATTGAGGGATCTGAAGAGAGTAGCTGCCGGTTCCAGTTTTCATAAAGGAGTCTCCTGTGTTTCTGTGATGATTACAATTTGGTGTTTTACGTTTAGGTCTTTGATCCATTGAGAGTTAATGTGTATGGTGATAGTGAGGGGTCCTGTTTGAATCTTGTTCATGTAGTCAGACTTTTCCCAGCAACATGTACTGAATAGGTTCTCCATTCCCCATTGGGTCCCGGAGGTTCCTTCAAAGATGAGTTGGGTGAGAATTTGAGGATTTCGCTTTCTGTCCTGACCCATCAGCCTATGGACCTTTTCTAGTACCAATAGCAGGCTGTTTGGATTATTGTAAACTTATACTAAAGTTTCAAATGCGGAAAGTGATAGTTCCTGCTTTGTACCTTTTGATAAGGATTCTTTCGGCTCTTCATGATTGTTTTAAATTTCATATGAATTCACTATTGTAATTTCCAGGTCTGAGACGAATGATGTTAACTTATTGGCTTTGTCCCTGTTTCACTCGTTGGCCTAAACGGCTAAATTTTCAATTAAAAGATGTGAGCAAAGTCAGGAAACCACGCATGTCAGCTTGCCATTCATGACATCAGCCTCAGAACTGTGACATCATAATGGGCGGGACCTTGACGACTGAGCAAGCCTTCAGTATCAAGGATTTATGTACAGTGCTCTGACAAGAGCGGAAGACATCGTGGATTTTCATTCCCAAGAATTGAAGGAAGCAAGGTGTTCACACCTATCCGAAAACGTCTTCAGGGGTAAGTGGCCGTTCAAGGATCCAGTGGGCAATGTTGTCTTTTTGTTTTCACGCAGAAGTTATTGAGAGGACAGAAAAGCTCCCACAGTGGGTGGTCCCTGAGGGGGTTCCTCACGATGTAGTCTTTCATTACTATGCTCACAGAGACTTGTTGGAGTTTGGTCATAGCACAACCTAATAATATTTCATCACTTTCTGTGGTTTAGACACTTCTGCATGTTTTTCATATTATTTTCCAGCCGTTGAGCCGTTTGTCTG
>NW_007061029.1:0-728 GCF_000164805.1 Carlito syrichta | reverse complement strand
GGCTTTGCATATTCAGAGTTGAGAAACAGCTTATGATAATTAGTACATTAATTAGAGATGGACATCGACCATATAATGTGACACAAAATGGCAAACAACAAGAGAAGCAGAATGGATATTTATTAAAATTAAAAATAGCCAGTAATAACATTCAATTATTTAGCAAACAGATAGTAAATGAAGACAGCAATCAGACAGTAAGATAAAGCAATAATTCAACAAACAGTTGCACCTGTGAGGCCTTGGGACAGCCAGGCCAGGTAAGAAGTCCACGCAGGGTGCAGGCTTTGTGCTTTAGCAAGCAGCAGGTGTGGCTGCCTTTTGGGAAGTGCCACACTTAGCCTGCAGAGAGGGGACAGAGAAGTGTCTGAACAATCCCCGGGGTGATGACTTGGAGTAGAGAACCACCCCCAACCTTGGTTTTGACAGCTTTCCTGTTGCATCCAGATTCGGCCCCAAAGGTTGAAGTGGAGTGGACTAGCAAGAAGTCAAACAGTGTGAGTTGGCTCCAAGCCCCCTGCTCCATGACTGTTAGGTCCATGTGTGTGGCCAGACACAAGTGTGTTCACCCTGAAATAGTCCTCCTGTCAGTCAGGAAGCAGCCAGAAAGCAGATGCATCCTCAGATGGGGGCACTTGGGAAGAATTTCAGGGGGGGATTCTGTCAGGGCTGTGAGCAGGAGTCACCAAGTGGTGATGCAGCTCCTAGGGGTGCAGGGTAGCAATGCG
>NW_007061028.1:0-727 GCF_000164805.1 Carlito syrichta | reverse complement strand
GATACTACTTGCCTTCTAGTGCCGTCTGATACTACTTGCGTTCTTAGTGCCGTCTGATACTACTTGCCTTCTTAGTGCCGTCTGATACTACTTGCACTCTTACTGTCATCTGATATTACCTGCCTTCTTATTGTCTTCTGATAATATTTGCCTTCTTAGTGTCGTCTGATAGTACTTGCCTTCTTAGTGTCGTCTGAATACTTGCCTTTTTAATGTTGTCTGATACTACTTGCCTTGTTAGTGCCGTGTGATACTAGCCTCATTAGTGCCGTCTGATACTACTTGCCTTGTTAGTGCCGTCTGACCTTCTTGCCTTAGTATTGCCGTCTGATACTACTTGCCTTATTAGTGCCGTCTGATACTTCTTGCCTTTTTAGTGCCATCTGATACTCCTTGCCTTCTTAGTGTGGTTGATACTGCTCGCCTTCTTAGTGTCGTCTTATACTACTTGCATTGTTAGTGCCATCTGATACTACTTGCATTGTTAGTGCCGTCTGATACTACTTTCCTTATTAGTGCCATCTGATACTACTTGCCTTGTTAGTGCCGTCTGATATTACTTGCCTTAATCATGCTGTCTCTACTCCTTGCCTTATTATTTAAGTCTGATCCTCTTGACTTAATAGTGCCATCTGATTCTCCTTCTCTTAGTAGTGCCATCTGATAATCCTTGTCTTATTAGTGTCGTCTGATACTCCTTGCCGTATAAGTGCCGTCTGATACTCCT
>NW_007061027.1:0-1384 GCF_000164805.1 Carlito syrichta | reverse complement strand
TCAGGCTCCAAGACACTGGAATGACAGATGTGAGCTCCTTAAATTGTTTCAAACTCTTGCTTCAACTCAAACTTTCTTTTGAACACATTTTCTTTCAAACATTCCAGCAGCGTTCATTTTTCCCATCCAACTGGCAGTTCAGTCAGTCTTGAGTAAGGGGGATGGACAAGTGTCTTGGAGGATCACCAAAAGGATGTAGCAAAATGTTAACTAGAGGAGACCAAGAATACTGTGAAAGACAAGGAGGGTTTGGTATAAAAGCACTATTTTCAAGAGATGCTACGTTTCACTGAAAAAATATTAAGGATTACATGAGAAACTGGGGCACTTGTCATTACCCAGAGAGATGAAACGTGGATATTTTTTCTCTGTCTGGCTTCCATCCAAAAATATTTCCAAAAGAATGATGGCCACTCATCATAAAGCTAATTCCAAAAAAAGGATACAAAGTAGGCAGTGAGCTCAATGGTAATATCAATTGCATGCTAGTATGTTAGCCTCAATATCATTGACCAGAAAAATCAAATAATCTGAACTCCTCAGTATAATGTCATTTCATTTTTATCATGAAAGCAATGAACCAAAATGTGCCAGACATGTGGAAACAGATATTAGTCTGGAGTTTTTTTCTTTTCACAAAATTGGGCAAATAAAACACCTATATAAATTTTCATTTACTTTTACATTTAACATTATGTCTATAGAAATATTACAATGTTGTCAACTACTCTTTTAATAATTTTGATAAACACCTAACAATTATCAAAGAAATAAACTGCCAGGTTCGATAGCTCAACCTGTAATCCCGTGCCTTTGGGAGACTGAGGTGAGTGAATTGCCTGAGCCCGCGGGTTCGAGACCCACCTGGGCAACTTGGTGAGACCTCATCTCTACGATAAATCAATAAAAATTAGCTGGGCATAGTAGTGCGTGCCTGTAGTTCCAGCTACTTGGAAGGCTGAGGCAGAAGGATCGCCAGAGCCCAGCAGGTCAAGGCTGCAGTGGCCGGGAGTGGCCACTGCACTCCAATCTGAGTGACAGAGTGAGACTCCAACTCAAAAAACAAAAACAAAAACAAAGGAATAAACTGTAACTTATTCCTGTTGTTGTCATTGTTTCCATGTATTCCTGTCAAATAAACAGCACTAAAAACATGCATTCTTGTATATAGCTCTTAAGAGAGATTTCCTAGAATTCCTGAGTCAGAGGATATGCCTGCTTTGATGAGTCTTAAACATGTTCTCAAACTGACTATCTGGAAAGATGAATCGATTTCTATATTCACCCTGTGCTACTTTTTTAGGTAACAAATGATATTGATATTTCATTTTTACAATTAGCATTTCTATTCATAGAGTGACATGCTTTTTTTCATGTTTACTGG
>NW_007061026.1:0-782 GCF_000164805.1 Carlito syrichta | reverse complement strand
CAGTACACTAAACAGTACACACTCATGCTGATAGACACTGCACAGGACATAAGCCAATGGAAAGGAAATACTGGGTTCAATAAATAAAAACCATGACGTGGGAAGATGCCACTACTACACAACGCATTAAAAACAGAAAGAAATCTCGCCCAAAACCCAAATGTCTTGTATTTCAGTAGAATTGCACGAGACCTGCAATAGCCCAAACTGTCGTCAAAATGGGCAAAGTTTAGGGTTTCACACTTTCTGCTTTCACCAAAGTCCAGTAAACCAAACACAGAGGCAATGGTATAAAACCCTAACGATAGATCCATGGAACGGAACGAACACTGAGGAATCAGTGGACACATTTATGGCCACATACATTCCGTGGGAATAGGGCAGTCCTTCCACACACATTTCTCAGAAAACTGGATACTCTCATGCATAATCCAGCAGTTCCACGTCCAGCAAAAGCCACAACACAGGTAAGAAAATACAAGAAAAGAAGAGTCTGTGAACTCACGGTTAAGGGTCCATGTCCAAGAGCGGCCTGACTCACGTTCCCTCGACGTGGTAGGGGGGCCCCAGCTCCACCGCCTGCGGGGGGCCCAGCTCCGCCGCCAGCGGGGGGCCCAGCTCCGCGGTCGTCCCAGTCGCCGCGAGCCACACTCTGGGGTCCCGCAGCGCGGGAGTCCGAAGCACTCCGTGGGAGGCCGCGGCCCGAGAGGCGGAACCGCGTTGCGCCTCGGTGCTCGCAGGCGGGATTCTGAGGAAGGATCGAGTCAACCCAGCAGGTCACG
>NW_007061025.1:0-702 GCF_000164805.1 Carlito syrichta | reverse complement strand
ACAAGGCAGCAGTCATGATGGCTTTTTTTAATCAGGCTGCCCCAGACATTAAGAAAAAAGTTGCAGAAAATAGAAAAAGTTAGGTGAGAATAGCCTCCAAGATTTATTAATAGTGGCAGAAAGGGTATTTAATAACCGAGAGTCCAGAGGCCCAACAGGCCAGGGTAAACGATTGCCAGACCCGCAACTTGGCTAAAATCCTGCTAGCCACTGCCGCCAGTGACCCCCGAGAAAAACAGAGGCACCTCAAGCAACTGGCCGGGAGGCCAGATAGGAAAAGTGGTTTCCAGAAGAGACATCCCAGACTAGGTAGAAACCAGTGTGCTTACTGCAAAAAGGAAGGGCACTGGGCAAAAGAATGTCCAGAAAGATTTCCAGAGCCTACCTTAAATGAGCCAAAAGTCCTAACTCTAGAAAATTAGGGAGGTCAGGGTTCAGATCCCCTCCCCGAGGCTAGGGTAACACTGAAGGTGGAGGGGAAACCCATGCAATTCCACGTGGACACGGGCGCACAGCATTCTGTCCTGTTAACGCCACATGGAAAAGTAGCAAATAAAGTCTCGTGGGTGCAAGGGGCCATGGGCACCAAGCCATATCCATGGACTACCCAAAGAATGGTGGATCTTGGTGTAGGCCAGGTGTCGCATTCCTTCATAGTTATTCCGGATTGCCCATACCCCCTGTTAGGCCGGGACTTACTTA
>NW_007061024.1:0-920 GCF_000164805.1 Carlito syrichta | reverse complement strand
TCACAGCTACTTCCTGAAGCTTGAGTCGGTTCCTTCTCCTTTAGACATTTACATTTTAAAAGGATTAAATGTTTCTCTGCCTGGTCTTTCACACGGTCTTCAGGGTGAGGATCATGGGAGGCACAGAAAATGCTGCTCTTACTCTGAGTCTGTCCGCTTGTCGAAGAAACAAACATTCATCCAGAAAACACATTAGAAAATGTTGTAGAACAGCTTTTGTGATGACTTTGTATCTGTGACAGTAAAGGAATTCGAAGCACTTGGTATGGGCTGCAGTCATCAAGAAAGCCTTCATGAGAAAAGTGATTTATCTGTGGATTCTGGAGGGTAGGATTGAAAAATAAACTCACAGCACTTGAAAATGGGGTTTTCATGGTGGCTGTTCTAATGAACATTAACCGATTGAATATCGGAAGGGACTAACTCACGAGGGAAGAGGTGAGCCATGGGGAGAGAGAGGTTCAAAAGTTGGGGGCACTGTGGAACTTCCTGGTAGAAAGATTAGTCTCACAGACAGGAGAAAGAATTCTGAAAGAACCGGAGGCCTTTGTGGTATCCCGTATTGCTGTTCATTAAGATTTAAATGAGCATCCTCCCCTCGTGTCCCACCACCACTCCTTCCCTCTGGCAGTCAGACATGCTCGGGTGACTTGTTCTGGCCAGTGACCGACGTCGCTTTCCGGTGGAGACTAAGACCACTGTTAGTTTTGCCACGCTCGTTCCCTCCCTGCCCACCAAGGAACCTGCAATTCTCTAGTGGCTACCAGGGCAACCTGGGTTCCTAGGTGAGAATGACGACAACTCGAATAGAGCACTCCTATGAACATCAAAGTATATTATCTAAGAAAGAAGTGTAATGCAAATTTAAACAGCAAATATCTAACACTGAATCATACACGATTTTCAGCAATGAAGAGCCT
>NW_007061023.1:0-790 GCF_000164805.1 Carlito syrichta | reverse complement strand
GTGCAATTCTAGGAGCCTGTGTGTCTCTGTGTATGTGTTCGAGGAAGTTGGGCCGGTGTCATTTGTTTTGTCATTGGATAATTAGAAGACAGTACAACTAGGTGACTTCCTGGACATTGCTACTTGGCTTGTTTTCTTCTGCTTGAACATTTTAGAGTTTTTAGTTTGTTTGTTTGTTTGTTTGAGTTGGAGTCTCACTCTGTCGCTCAGACTGGAGTGCAGTGGCCACTCCCGGCCACCGCAGCCTCGACCTGCTGGGCTCCGGCGATCCTTCTGCCTCAGGCTTCCAAGTAGCTGGAACTACAGGCGCACGCTACCTCACCCGGCTAATTTTTTGATTTATTGTAGAGATGAGGTCTCACCTGCCCAGCAATCCACTCACCTCAGCCTCGCAAAGGCGCAGGATTACAGGCTGGGCCACCGAGCCTGGCTGGAGTTTTTGTTTTAATCATCGAAAGAATGTCTCTATAGAAATGCTGATTGGCAGAGGGTCTTCAGCATCTTTGGTTTGGTGCATGCATATGTGTGGGTTTTTCTTTTATTTTCATTTTCTTCTTTTAAAGGACAGCTGGAAATGTAGTTTTTTAAAAAAATATATTTCTGTACACTTTGCTTCGGGAATGCAAGGCATTACACTTGAAACTCAGACTTTCAGGATTTGGGTTGCATAAATTAAATATTTATTCACCAACTTACCATCTGTTATCAGTTGGCCAAAAGAAAGTCAACTGCAGGCACCGAGGGTATGTGACTGTGTGTGTGTGTTGGGGGCGAATGCACCAGGATGTGG
>NW_007061022.1:0-697 GCF_000164805.1 Carlito syrichta | reverse complement strand
GAAGAAAGACACGTAAGAAAGAGTACTGATACCTTCATAGTACTAAAGAGTACTGAAGCAACACAGAGACAGGGCAATAAAATCGAGAAACAGTGTAAGTCAGAAGGTAAACAGCAAACGTGATCTAAACCAACAGTTACAATGATAAAATCATAAGTCGAAATGAGCGAAAGAGAGAAGTGCGAGAGGGATAACAGATATACATACCAGCTATCAGGTGAAAAACAGTCACAGGATCGGGAAGAAGTGAAGAAAGACACGTAAGAAAGATTGCCTAAGGAGTACTGATAGCTACACAGACACAGGTCAATAAAATTGAGAGACAGTGTAGGTCAGAAGGTCAACAACAGACGTGATCTAAACTAACAGTTACAATGATAAAATCATAAGTCAAAATAAGCGAAAGGGAGAAGTGCAAGAGGGAAAACAGATATACATACCAACTATCAGGTGAGAGAGAGACACAGGGCTGGGAAGAAGTGAAAAAAGACAGGTAAGAAAGATTCCCTAAAGAATACTGATAGCTTGGTGCAGTGGTTCTCGAACTTGAATGTGCATATCAATCACCTGGAGATTGTTCAACTACAGACTACTGGGCCCCAGTCCCAGAGTTTCTGATTCAAAAGCTCTGGAATATGACTGAGAATTTATATTTCCCATTAATTCCTGGGAAATGCTGACATGGCTATCCTGAACA
>NW_007061021.1:0-693 GCF_000164805.1 Carlito syrichta | reverse complement strand
GAGAAACCTATTCAGTAAATGGTGCTGGAAAACCTGGCTGACCCACATGCAGAAAGATGAAACAGGACCCCTATCTATCCCCATGCACAAAGGTTAACTCCAAATGGATCAGAGACCTAAATGTAAAACCTCAAACCATAAGAACCTTAGAAAAGGAAGGAAATACTCTCATGGAAATCGGAACTGGCATCCAATTCCTGTACAAAACCCGAAACCCACAGGACTTAAGAGAGAAGATAGACAAATGGGACCTTATTAAACTGACAAGCTTCTGCAAAGCCAAAGAAACCATCAAGAGAGCAGGAAGACAGCCTACAGACTGGGAAAAAGTCTTTGCCAACTCTAGGTCTGACAAAGCTTAACATCCTGGATCTACAAGGAACTGAAACGTACTGAAAAGAAGAAAACAAACAACCCCATTATAAAATGGGCAAAAGATATGAACAGACACTTCACAAAAGAAGACATTCGAGAAGCCAACAAACACATGAAGAAATGCTCAACCTCACTAATCATCAGGGAGATGCAAATCAAAACCACACTGAGATACCACCTAACTCCAGTCAGAATGGCAATTATCAACAACTCAAAAAATAACAGCTGCTGGAGAGGGTGTGGTGAAAAGGGAACACTTCTACACTGCTGGTGGGAGTGTAAACTAGTGCAACCTCTGTGGAAAGCAGTGTGGCGATG
>NW_007061020.1:0-725 GCF_000164805.1 Carlito syrichta | reverse complement strand
TCAGGCCATCATGATTTTCTAACACTCATTCTATTTCTTCAACTACTTCTCAGGCTTTTCTGTGGGGTTCTCTTCTTCTTTCTGACCACTGTTTTGGAGTCCTCGTGGGCTGATTTCTCAGATCTTTGTTTTCTCTGTATCCTTAGGTTATTCCATCTATATCATCTCCAACCTCAATCTGTCCTGTGAACTCCAAACTCACATTAAGGTGCCTCTGTGGCATCTCCAGTGTCTAATACATTTCTCAAACCTAAGCATGTTCAGTACATCTACTCAATCACTCCTGTCAATGTTCCAGGAACCACCTCCAAATCTTCTGCTTCCTTTATATCCTAGATTCTGACCCATCGACAAATCCTATACATTCTTCAGATTACACCCCACATCCAGCTGCTCCTCACCCATTTCTTTTCTTTCTTTCTTTCTTTCTTTCTTTCTTTCTTTTTTTTTTTTGAGTTGGAGTCTCACTCCATCACCCAGACTGGAGTGCAGTGGCACGCTCCTGGCCACCGCAGCCTTGACCTGCTGGGCTCTGGCGATCCTTCTGCTTCAGCCTTCCAAGTAGCCGGAACTACAGGCGTGTGCTACCATGCCTCGCTAATTTTTTATTTATTGTAGAGATGAGGTCTCGCCAAGTTGCCCAAGCGGGTCTCGAACCCGCAGACTCAGGCAGTCCACTCACCTCAGCCTCCCAAAGCACTGGGATTACAGGCTGAGCTACTGAA
>NW_007061019.1:1442-20411 GCF_000164805.1 Carlito syrichta | reverse complement strand
TGCCAGCCTTCCCATCAATGTGCAGTCTGACAATTACACCAGAGGCAGAAATGGAGCCTCCCATTGAAAGACAAAGAAATATCCAACTGTGGCTTGCTGGCAAGTCTTCTGCAATTGTGAGCTCTCTTCATAGCTCTCTACATCTATGCATTAATAAATAGAGGTTTATCAAAAGCACCTACGAGATGCAGTATGTGTCCTGGGGTCAGCCTAGTTCTTGAGACAGTAAAACCTCATCTGTTTCACTGTGGAAAACCAAACTTGACCAATTCATGACAACCCAGATGGATTTAGTTGTATGGAGCAGAGGATCACTAATTGTCTGGTTCCTCCTATCCAGAAACCTGGCTCTCAGTCAAAGGCTGGAGCCAGAACCCAGACAATCAGGCTTAGAGGAATCTTTCTAGGACATGGTGCTTTTCCTGAAGTTCACTCCCAATTATTTCCTGAATTTCCTGAACATTCCTTAAATTCAGGAGTAGAACTCTTGTCATTTACTTTAAAGATCTTGGCTGAGAGAAAAATAAAATCTTATTGTTGGTCACAACTACTGAGTAAACACGAACTGAATGGCTCCGTAACCTGGGGGTTATCTCCTGGAAAGAGATTATAACTGGAAAACCATCAACCTTGGTGTTCATCTGCTTTAGGAAGGATGAGCTCATTAACAGTGGAGGCAGAAAAGAGCAAAGGCCTAAAAAGGTATACTTGCCGTGTCCCTCTCAGACTACTTCATTCATGTTTCTAATTCAAAGGTTATCCCAAGATACTTAATATGGATGACATGTAAAGTTAAAAGAACTTGAGGAAACACAGACAAAAACAGTTAAAAGGGTAAGTTCAAGCATTTCTTTCTGACCACACGGGCAATCCTTCAGCAAATGCTTTCTGGGGTGGCCTATTGCAGTGGGTGTGTCCTGAGGCTACAAAGAGGTACAGACACTGTCCCATCCAAGGTGCTCACAGTTCAATGCAAACAAGAAGCCAGGAAAGAAATAGCTAACCCAGTTTTATACTGAAGAAGCAGACACACAAAATCAGAGTTTAAAGGGAAGCAAAGAACAGTTCTGCTTTTGTATATGGATGAGTGCATCTGAAGACCCAGATCTCCCTGAGAACACTTGGGAATACTGGACAGAATATTAAACACATGATTGAATGCATCAAATTGCTAGCATGTCAGTAAAGAAACATGAGGCCAAGATTAGGAAGAAACCCCAAGAAGACCCAGGACTAAGGAATAAGCCTGGTCTGCAGTCAAGGTCAATTTACATTAGTTTCATCACAAAATTCCACTAGAAACTACTAAGAAGCAAACAAGCTGGGCAGATTTCAGGTTTCACCCACAGTCAGAGCCTTAGAAGGAAATGTGTGGAGTTCATGATCTGACAGAAAAGTTTCCTTTAGTGTAGTTCACTAGCTTTTGGGGGACCCAGAAGTTGCAAGGAATAAATGTGGACAGGAAATACACTGGCCTCACTAGGGACTGACTCTGCAATGAGTGATTTCAGTGGCTGACCGAAATGAGGGGATGGCAAGAGGTAACTCCCATGTTTAATGCACAATATAATATCATACTAGCCCTCAATTTTTCTCTACATATCTTTAATCCACTGTCTTGCATTCAATAATAGATAACTAGACACATGGCAGGATAATACAATGTGAGAGGATCAAACCCAAAGGGCCTATGAAAATGGGTTCAGAGATGATCCAGACACTGAACTTAATGAAGCTGGTACCAGTGTCTCCTCTCTTCCAATAAATGACAAAAATATATGAAGGAAAAAGAAAAGACAAGATTACAGAAATAGAAGCAGGAAAAGTAAGCACAATTCTTCACCTACTGAATGAGCCATGAATATTACAGAATTGGTTCTAAAGGAAGTTACAATTGTCTTTCTTGGTCAAAGCATAGTTCATGCAACAGTATTTGTATCATTGAACACTTGAATATCATACTTACTCTTCCATCTTCTTTCTTTGTTCATGGCTTTCAAAAATACTGTCTGCTCAGCATCCTCAGCATTTGGAACTCAGCTACACTTTCTGCTGTCACAGATCTTAATACATCACAGTTTTCCAGGATTTCTTTAGCTTTTAGAATGAACAAAACAGCTTACTTTTGTGTGTGCGTGTGGATATGAGTCCTTGGTTACCGTGGGGGAAGGAGAAAAACTCCTGAAGGCAAGAAGCCCTTGTTCCCCCTCAGCGTACCTTTGCAGTTACAGTTATTGGACCTCAAGCCTCTCAGCTTTGAATCCACAGATATGTCATTCACAGCTTCTGACTTTAAGACAAATATGAGAAAAGACATTTAAGAAATAATTATTGCATGCCATTGTAAATATGCTAAACACTAATTTAATGTGCACCTAAATCTGACTTCAATATGGATCACCTTTTGAACATTTTACTATAAGTTAAAATTCCACAAAATTTAAAAGCCAGGTAATTATGTTCAGTACTCTGAGCTATGAAAAAAAATCTGAGAGTAACTTTTTTTATGCCTTTTTTCTTGATCTTCAACGAAGCATCTTCTTTTAGTTCCTTATCATCTTCTGATTCCACTTTCCCGTCCACCACATTAGTTTTATTAAGGTCAATTCGAACCTAACATGAATAATTCTCACTAATAACTTAATTCCCATGAACAAAAAGTCTATGTAGACATCATATGATTTTACTCTTCTAAGACATGAAATATTTGTTCTTCATCAAAGCTAACTCTAAAGTGAAAATCCTACAGTGAGTGTCAGTGTATTATTTTGAGGGATCCATGGAAATAACATTCAAGATCTCTGTAGATTTTTCTTATCCCATTATCTACACATAGGATAGAAAAAAGTCCAATAGGAGTAACCGGATGATATGGTAAAAAGGTTAAACAACACATACACATATCCCACAGAAACTGCTATATTTCAGGGAAAGTAGATGATCTAGTCTGGGGCTTGGACACATGTCAAGCACATAAAGAAATGAGAAGCAAACAAGGGAACACCTTGGGGCATGAATATCTGATGGCAGCCATAACCTTCCTGTTTAGGAGTTAATGGATTAGATGTCTGGATGACAAGAAGAAAGTAGTTCAAGTGAAACAGCTCAACTGAACTTGTCTTAACAGACTACTTAGAAAGTGTAATGTTTAAAGAAAACTTCCCCCCATTCTCAGTTCAGCATGAAGTAGGGCAGGGAGTGTTCAGCTTGGATAGATACCTTCTTCATCTTTCACATATTTTCTGTTTTTCTATGTATTATAAGGGCAGTGCTGAATGAATGTTAATCCCTCAGATTGTAAAAAGAAAACCTACTTCTTACTCCCTCGAATATCAAAAGTCATGGTGGTATGAGTACTGCAATTTTAGATCATTGTTCAGGAGAGGTTTCAGCACTTAGACACTCATACTTTCACTGTGATGAAAGCGAAAGTGAATGTAGAGCCCAATTCATCCAATGGACGTAAAAACCCAAAAGTCAAATTATGGCAAAACTTAGCAGAACTCACTAAATTCTAATTTTAGATACACTGATTTCTCTCAATGGCACATGTACTTTGAATGCTGTCATTCACAATTTTATTAATACTCTCAAATGTGTTGACACTATCCTTTAATGAAACATTTTGAAGCACTAAGAATTATTCATTATTTTTACTTATATTCTTAGAGTATAATTCAGACAGAACAAAAAAGTGCACTTTATATTAAGTGGTTCACATAAGAGACTCTTATTTTGGCTCTTCATTCTTGAAAACTTTTTTTAAACTTATTGATATACATAAGTAAGTAGTAATGGAGTCAGAATTCAAACATTATAGTGCTAGAAAAACCGACCACAGTGGGTGTGACTTCTTACACAAATAAAGAAAGCAGTGCATGACATGAATGTGGACAGTTTATAGAATGCATGAAATAAGACACTAGGTAAAAGAAGAGATAGCAAGATAATTGAACTAAGGGAAGTGGAACCATGGAAACAATAAATTGAAAGGAAAATGATACCTTCTGTTCCCACATGGATATTTGCTCTAAAAGTTCGGTGTTTTTCTTTATGACAATATTGATCTTCCCAGAAACTTGCTGTAGATTAACTAAAAGGAGGTAAAAACAATTTCTAAGATTAGGAAAATACAATGAAATTGAACTATCTCCAATGTATTAGCAGCAATCACACTTCATCTGGCACTATCAACATAAAATAACTTTTTAGCTTTATTTTTGTGCCTGAAAATGACAAGTTTCAGTTCGTTACCTTTTATATCTAAGAAAGCATATATGAAAATAAGAATCTTATTTCAGAGAGATTCCTCTCTAAAATGCTTTCAAATTTCAAGAAACATCTCATTTTTACCTAGTTTTTCTCCCTTCTATAGGCACTATTCATCTTAGAAAAATGTCATGACTTCAAATAGTTTTAGCATCATCAGTGATGAAACAAATGATAGTAAAAGTAAGCACACTATCTATAACACTTCTGTCATCCAATTATCAAGGTAAATAAACAGTTCCCTTCAAACCTTCCCTCCAAATTTTGGCACATTTGACCACTTCCAGCAACTCATACCAATTACACAGAAAGAACATTCAGAGTGTCAATTGATTGACTACTCAAAGCACTACAATGACTTCCTTCTGCTCCCTAGCCAGTCCTTCTTGAGAGACAGGGTAGGGGTTCCTGTGACATGCTTTATGAAATCAAACACCCTTAGGCACAAACTTGGAGTTATCACTTGGTCACTCAATGATCTGGATCACATATGATTCCTCTAAGGCAAACCTTTTCACCAAGAAGAGAATGGTACCAACACCATAAGGTGAATAGCATGCATGCAGCACTCATCTTAGAGGAGAGTCACACATGCAAACACCGAGTACACAGTCCACAACTTCAGAACTCTCTGACAGGAACTTAATTCTCTCATCTGACCCCAATCTTATCTTCTACTTTTCCATCATCAGAGCTCTGCAACCCAGGGTTCATTCTTCTTAATACCAACAATGCTGCATTTATGGTAACAAACCCTAGCATTTGAGGGCCTACCATATGGCAGACAACCACTCTGCCTCTCAACAGACAACATGATTTAATGTTCACAGTCTTGGAAGAATGCACAGAATCCCTTCTCCACAATGTACAGCAAGCTCATTTCCATTCATCTTCTTCTGGCAGTAATGGCTCTCATCACTTAACACTCATATGTTATGAACCTGTAGCATGACATACATTTTGCCTGACAATATCTGGGCTCTTCTCTAAGTCTTAAGTTTCTTCATAGGATCAGGTGATCCCTTTATCATCTTTCCATATCTCCAAGTGCCAGGTCATGCTAATGCACTCCCTCCACGCCTCAGACTCATGTCCTCAGTTGTTTCCTAAGCGCACTCTTTACATTATCTTTTAGGAAAAGTAAAACTTTTAAGAAATAAAAAGGCAATCAGACATCAGAATTCACTCCATGGGCAACCCCTTGCGTCCTCTCTCACTGTGAGAGCTTTTCTGTCCTTTTATTAAATCCTGCTTTCAAAAAAAAGAGATATCAGTCTAGTACTCTTAGCTGAAGAACCAACATGGAATACCAATTGTGAGAAGATATTATAAAGAAAGTAGTAGCCTATAAGCTTACCTTGGTGTTGGCATCCAGGAGACTTTTTCTAAAAAAAGGAAGAAACAAAATTAAATTTCATGTCAAAGCATATTAAGGAATATTTATACTTTCTGATAAAATTATCAGAGTCATAAAATTATAGTAATCATGTAGCTCAACATCATGAATTCATATTGCTGTGCCTCAGGAAACCATATGCCCAAATATGGTGCTTTGGCATACTGAGTGCATTGCTTGAAAGAAAACTTTAAGACTTCAGAAATAAGCCTCAGAACCAACGTCTCTTTCCTGCATTCTATATCTCTGATCCTTCTTTCTGGAATAACATAGAGGGGGTTTCCCTAAAATTTCCTTATCTGATTAAAGAAAATTATCCAGAAGAAATTCAATTTTGTGTAAATGGCCTCCCTAGGAATCTCAACAAATATCAGGAAATTCTAACCACTAGAGAAGAGAAAAAATTAAAAATTGTCACCACACCCAGACAGACCTTTCATTTATTCTTTTGAAAGCAAACCGAAAAGATCGTCTGGGAGACGGCATAAAAGACAAGCTGTGTTCACAGTGCAGTTCTGCCCCTTGCCTTCCTACAATTTCTTGCCACCTCCAGAGCTAAAAGTGACCTTACCCCAGGCCAACTGTTTTCCATGGGCTCATTCATGTCCCTTAAAAACCACTGACTGCCCCTCTACATTGTCTACATCTCCATCTCCTTCTTCCCAAGGAGGAGGGTGCTGTTCCAACTTCAACCAAATATGTGGTACATATACACGATGAAATATTACGCAGCAATAAAGAATAAAATTATGAACTTCATAGCAACCTGGTTGGACTTAGACTATATAATACTCTGTGACCTATCATAGAAACAAAAAACTGAGTATCACATGTTCACACTCATAAGTGGACCTTGAACAATTATCGTAGTACTATAAGAATTGGCAGTAGCAAGAAACTGCCAGCAGTGGGTGGAGGGGAAGCAAGACACACAGTAGCAGGAATCTATTGGAGGAGCGGGGGGCACACCTCATCAACAAGGGAACCTACATACCGAACATTGTATACCTAACCCTGAATTGCACCCCACATCTTTAAATAAAAAACTTTAAAAAAATAAAAATAAGAATAAACTTCAACTATATGACCCATCTTTGGAGTCTCATATTTTGTATGGCTTCCATGTTTAGGCATATTAATAACTTTGTACGCTTTTTTCTCCTGTAAAGCTATCTTCTACGGTCAGTTTATGTCAGGAGTAAACCTTCAGAGAAAAGAGGGGATGTCTTCCTTCTACCCCTTTAGTAGAATTAAAAATATAAAAGATTAGAAAGCATTTCCTCCTTCCATGGTGTTACATTATAAACTTTTTCTCATACAGAACACAAAGGGAAATAACTTGTTTTTAATCAAAAATGTATTTACAAGCCTGGCTCAGTGGCTCAGCCTGTAATCCCGCGCCTTTGGGAGGCTGAGGTGAGTGGATTGCCTGAGCCCGGGGGTTCGAGACCCACCTGGGCAGGCGAGACCTCATCTCTACAATAAATAAAAAAAAAATTAGCCGAGCATGGTAGCATGCCTGTAATTCTGGCTACTCGGAAGGCTGAGGAGGAAGGATCGCCGGAGCCCAGCAGGTCGAGGCTGCAGTGGCCGGGAGCGGCCACTGCACTCCAGTCTGGGCGACAGAGTGAGACTCCAACTCAAAAAAAAAATGTATTTACATTCTATTAAACAAACAACAGTCTATGTAAATTTCAGATATTTTCATAATTATGTTAATAAATCCTTTACCTAAAGTTTTGTGCAAAACCCAATATTCATAATAAGTCTATATGCAGGGTTGTTTTAAAATCCCCAAGAAGACCAAAAAAGACTAAATATTCACACTGATATATACCTCTTTATCTCACCACAGAGATTTTAAAAATTTTAAATAAAGTTGAATGCTTTTGGAAATAATAAACAGTTTAAATGAATCAGGTCCTTTTTTTCCCAGACCACTGAAACAAGCGTTGTTGAAGTCAAAGAGAGTGTGGGAGATGGCTAGAGAAAATTCACAGACAACATCAAAATGACAGCTAACATTTGAAAAAAAAGCAAAAAGTGCTTCAAATCAATATATCAAAGAAATAGCGCTAAATAAAAACCCGGCAGGAGTCCATTCCCATTTGAATGCCATGTAAAGGCACATTTTCTCGGCCACAAACACATATTTCTACCTTAGAAAGGGATAATTGTGATCAGATGAGGTCAGCCCCAAAACTTGAAAGATATTGCAATATCATTGAAGTATCCAAAAGCCACTTATAATCATATTATTATGAGAAAATGCATCCAGGGATGGTAAACAGGTAATTATAGTTATTCATTTTTCTTTACACCTAGCAGAAGATACAGTGAGTTTCCCAGCCCCATGTCACCTCATGCCCCAGGCAAGAGCAATGGGTTCACCAATCACTTAATATTTAGAAATTTTTCCTAAGATAAATTATTTATAACTTGTATTCTCTTGGAGAATTGAGAGATCTTCAGAAAGTTCCAATGGAAAGTGAATATTATAGAAAACTATGAATGAATTTCAAAAAATTTTTGGACCCAAATGAACTCATACTAATTTGTTATACAGTGTCTGAACAAGATCTAGTTTAAGGCACTGAGGATAAGACATCACATGAAATCACCCCTTTCAGATCAACATGAGTTCTGCTGAAATTGAAGCAAGAACATCAAATTTATGATAAAGCTGGGGTAGAATAATGGTAAATCATTGACATCAATCATAGCTCCAAGAAGCTCAGAACAGACTAAGAAATTCTACGTGAAGATTTAAACTACAGAAATCAAAGACAAAATCTTGGAAGAAGCTACAGAGGAAATTAGAAACTTACCTTTAAAGTAAAAAGGGTAAGAATTACATCAGACTTCCCTTCAGAAGCCATCCAATCAAAAAGAAAGTGAAATTTTTAAAAAAGTTTTGATAGAAATATCAACATTGAACTCTGCAGCCTGAAAAATTATCCTTCAAAAGTGAAGGAGAAATAGACGTTCTCAGACAAACATGAATTGAGAGAATGTGTTTCTAGTAGACCTGGCTTAAAAGAAGTATTAAAAGAGAGTCTTTAGAGAGAAGATAGATAATATAAACCAGCAACTTGTATCTACATAGTGAAAGGAAGAGCATTAAAAGAGGACTGGATTTTTTTAAAAAGTGGTGTATATACATGATAGAATATTACACAGGCATAAAGAAGAACAAAATCATGAATTTCACAGTAATCTAGATGGACTTAGAGTCTATAATACTGAGTGATCAATAACAGAAACAAAGAACTGAGTATCACAGGTTCTCACTCATAAGCAAGACACAATTATTACAATACTATAAGAAAAGGATTGTCTATAGCGAGAATCTGCCTGGGGAAGGTGGGGGACACACCTCATCAACAAAGGTACATGTATAATGAACATTTGCATACCTAACCCTGAATTGTACCCCACATCTTCAAAATAAAAAAATTAGAAGATTAAAAAGAGAAAAAATATTTTTTAAAAAGGAGGGTGCATAAAATAAAAAAAAATAAAGCAACTTCAACATAGAAAAAAATGTAAAAAAGAAAGGAAGGGCATAAAATTAGAAAAACTATGAAGGTAAAAGTTCTCTTATTCTTAATTGATCTAATAAATAACAGTGGGGTCACAATAATAATAGCAATAAAAGGAAAAAAGAATAACAGAAAAATACATTGGGGAATTACAATCTATGGATAAAGACGTGATGGAAAGTTTATAAGAGATGGGAAGGAGGATAGAAAATAGTCTGTTAGAGATACCCACACTTCCTCAGAAGCAGTGTGGTGTTAATGAAAGAGAACTTCGGTTACTAAAGTCTATTTAGAACTCAAGGACATAACTGCACATACATTTTTATTGCAGCATTGTTCACAGTAGTAAGAATATGGAACCAACTGTGCTGCCCATCAAAAGAGGACTGGATTTTTTAAATGTGGTACATATACACAATGGAATTTTATTCAGCCATAAAGAAGAGCACAGTCATGAACTTCACAGCAACCTGGATGGACTTAGAGTCTATAATACTGAGTGATCTTTCACAAAACCAAATAAATGAGTATCACATGTTCTCATTCATAAGCGGACCTTGAGCAATTATCATAATACTGTAAGAAAAAGATTGGCAGTAGCGGGAGACTGCTGGGAGGGGAGTGAGAAAGTGGGATTGGTAGTAGTGGGAATCTGCTGGGGAGGGGGGCACACCTCATCAACAAGGGTACCTGCATAATGATCATTTGTATACCTAACCCTGAATCGTACCCCATATCTTTAAAATAAAAATATTAAAAGTTAAAGAAAAAAACTCAAGTACAGCAACTAATAAAAGTAAAACAAGCCAGGCTTGGGGGCTCAGCCTGTAATCTCGCACCTTTGGGAGGCTGAGGTGAGTGGATTGCCTGAGCCCGCGGGTTCGAGACCCGCCTGGGCAGCGAGATCTCATCTCTACATAAATCAAAAAATCAGCCGGGTGTGGTAGCACATGCCTGTAATTCCGGCTACTTGGAAGGCTGAGGCGGAAGGATCGCCGGAGCCCAGCAGGCCGAGGCTGTGGTGGCCGGGAGCGGCCACTGCACTCCAATCTGGGCGACCGAGTGAAACTCCAACTCAAAAAAAAAAAAAAGTAAAACATAAAATAAAAAAGAACTGCAATAATTATAATTGACAAGCTAAGAAACAAAAATATAATCCTAGTAAATTCTCATCTGAAACCAGAGAAAGCAAAACAAGAACGGAAGACAAAAGAAAAGAAAAAACAGCAAGGACAACAAATTGAAGACTAACACATATGGGGGATATTAATCCAACCAGAACAATAATAACTTTGAACACAAATAGTCTAAATTCACCAATTCAAAGACAGTGACTGAGAAAGTAGATAATAAAACAAAGTCCAACAGTATCGTGTCTACAAAAAAATCTACTTTAGATATAAAGACACACATGCATTAATAGTAAAGGGAAGAAGAAAAACATACAATACTGGGACTAATCAAAAGGAAGCTGGAGTAGGATTTTTAATTTCACACAAAACACATTACAAAGTGGGATCAAAGGTGGCATTAAATTAACAGCGAACTGGCCAATTATCCAGAAACACAGGACAATCCTTAATGTGTATTCACATAATAATAGTGCTTCAAGATGTGTGAGGCAAAAGCTAACAGAACTACAAGAAGAAATAGATTAATCCACTATTATGGCTGGAACCATCAACACCTCCCTTTAGTCACTGACAGATTCAGCAGGCAAAAAATCAATACGGATACAGGTGAATTGAACAGTACCATCAATCAACTGGAGCTACTAACATCTACAGAACACATCATCTTACAAAAGTAGATCTGATCCATCTCACACCAAGCATTTACCTAGATAGACCTCATTCTATGATACAGAGCACACCTTAATGAATGAATTTGTTAGAATAAGAATTGTAGAAAGTTTGTCCTGGGAACACAAACATTTAAAAATCAATAACACAAAGGCACCTGGAAAGCTACAAAATAGTTGGAAGTTTACTGACATTCTTCAAAAGACCACAAGAGTCAAAAATGTAGTCACAACAGAAATTTTAAAATATTTCTATCTAAATGACAGAAAACTAGAAAAATGCTATAATAGTGGTATGCAGTGAGGGTTGTGCACTGAAACCACCTAAAAACTTCAGGGACTGTACAAATAAGTGTCTTCTTATTTATGACTATAGTATACCTGCATGGAATATTCATATACTCACACCAAGGATAGTTCTCCAGAAGAAAATGGCAAAAATAGTAATTCCCACGATGACATTAATAATGATAGACTTCCAAGGAGTTCCAAAACAAGTCAGACTTAGAAGAAAATGGCAATGCCCAGTCGCGGGTTGCTGGAATAATAATATTTGAAATAATTAGAAAGCTTAATGACATTAACAATACATCAGTCACAAAGAATCATCCTTAAAAATCCTAAATACTCAGCACTTTGTAGGGTTAGATGAGAGGGTTGCCTAAACTCGGGGGTTTGAGACCAGCCTGGGCAACTTGGTGAGACCTCGTCTCTACAATAAATCAAAATTAAGCCAGGCATAATAGCATGTGCCTGTAGTTTCAGCTACTTGGAAGGCAGAGGCAGAAGGATCACCTGATCCCAGCAGTTCAAGGCTGTGGTGGCCATGAGTGTGCCATTGCACTCCAACCTGGGCAACAGAGTGAGACGCTGACAAAAAAAAAAAGTTCTAAACCTAGTTTACAGTCATACCACCCTCAACACCCCGATCTCATCCAGCAATCCTAAACTTCTTACAAGGGGTAACCACACCTCTCAGATATATCCAGGGGATTTCTATTGCTCAAGAAAGGATGGAAGTTACCAGTACCGTGTTTCTTGCATGACTGGTAGCATTGTTAGGCATTGGCAATGCGGAGTGTGTTTTTATTTTTTGCCTAAAGTAATTACCTTTTTTTAAAAATGTATTCATGTATCAAATTGACACCAAAAAATTGCAAGTATTAATCATGTACAACATGGTATTTTGAAGTATATGCATATAGTAAAATTTAAAATCTATCTGATTAACAAATGCATTACTGAAATAGTCATTAGGTGTCTTGAAGTAAAAATGCAGTTTCTGGTTCTCTGTGGGCCCTACTCTCTCCTGTATCTAATGCTGGGCAAGAGTTACTCTGAGTTACACTTTTCTCTCAAATTAGGTCCATCTTTATCACTTAAACACTAGCATAAGTCAAAAAAAGATAAGAAAAGATGACTTTATTCAGAAAATATCACACTTTAGTGCTTAAAAAAGCCAAGGTGGAGATAATGAAAATGGAAGTAATTGTGTGGGAATGCTCTAAAATTCTTGGTGCTAACTCTATTAGACTCACATGTGAATGAAGACAAAGACGTACACTAAATTCAGACCAGATCCTAACAGCTGTCTTACACAGATTCTTCTGGATTTAACAGTATATTCTAGAAAACTCAACATCTTCATTTTTATGTCTTTCAAAATGGTGAATTAAACAGAAATAGTCGTCCAATAAGTTTGATTTAGCATATACTTAGTCAGAAATAGTAAAGAATAAACCTATGATCTATTCAGCTACCTGATTTCAGAAACATTGTGCTGAGAATAAGGCAGACCCAAAAGAACACATATGGCATGCATGCATTGCTATATATGCAGTTCTAGAATAAGCAAAGGAAACCCGTGATGAGAACAAGGATAGCTAGAGAGAGGATGAAGTCAGTTTCTTGGGGGACGTATTATTGTATATCTTGAATGGAGTTTGATTTTTACTGGTATACTTTTTTTCAAAGTCAGTAAAGTTACACTTAAGAGTTGCATATTAGCCGGGCTCGGTGGCTCAGCCTGTAATCCCGCGCCTTTGGGAGGCTGAGGTGAGTGGATTGCCTGAGCCCGTGGGTTCGAGACCCGCCTGGGCAGCGAGACCTCATCTCTACAATAAATCAAAAAATCAGCTGGGCGTGGTAGCGTGCGCCTGTAATTCCGGCTACTTGGAAGGCTGAGGCGGAAGGATCGCCGGAGCCCAGCAGGCGAGGCTGCAGTGGCCGGGAGCGGCCACTTCACTCCAGTCTGGGTGACAGAGTGAGACCCCCAACTCAAAAAAAAAAAAAAAAAAAGAGTTGCATATTATGTTTCATGTAAGTTTCTTGGAAAAATAAAACCTGTGAAGCAATACTAATTCTAATTAATGACAGTCATGCTAAGCTATTTAGCCGGAAGTATATTGATATCTGAAAGTCCATTGGATATACATCCAAAACAAGATATTTTTGCACTCTTTTCAAGTACCAGTGATTCTATGTTATTTCAAAATAAAAATAATTTTAAATTATGGGGAAAAAATGGAATGACAGATAAGGGGATAGTAGGATATATGTTAAATCATGTTTAGTAAATCAATGTTAGAAAAATTTTGATTTGCTAAAAACTGTTAGCAAATCAATGTTGCATGTTTGAACATTTTCATAATAAAATGTGGGTGTTAATTAACAAAATCACTTATCATGTGTCAGTTGTTTTTATTTTGAATAAGAGTTTCAAAATTATTGACATTGTATAGCTCTCAAAAATTGTAAGCACCATCACAGTTGGATTTTTTTCCCAGTCAATTCATCACAGAGTTATGAAATACAAGGATACAGTGGGAAATCTTGCAGAAGTGCTACCTTCTGGATTTTTGTCTTAAGAGCAGGACCCAGTGGGGAAAACAAACCTCATATCTCTTTCCAAGGTAAAGGTTAAACACACTGTCATATAAGCACACAACACATTCTAATCACCAATAGAAAAGAACAAGCAATTAATATTTAAAACATATGAATAAATCTCAAAATGTTTCTGATGATTTATAGAATCCAGAAAAATAAGAAAACCCATCCTGTGTGACTTTATTACATGTTATGAAATATAGACTAGCAGTTCGAGGAAGACGATGGGAGGATAGAGTGAGAAAAAGGACAAATGAATTCAAAGGAGCAGAAGGAAACTTTGAGGAGTGATGGATATGTATACTATTTTGAATCTTAAATGTGGTGATAGTTTAATTGCTAAATCCTTCTGTAAAAATAAATGAATCAGGAGTTCCGGTAAGATGGTGATGGCATAGATGGATTTGTGAGACTCTCTGAATGTGAGTTCCCAAAAAGACTCTTACTTTTCTTCCCACAGCCCCCTGCCCACCACCAGCTGCACTGGTACGAGGCCCCGGGAACTTTGGTCCCACACAGGGCCAGATATTGCAGAACCCGGCTGTGGCTGCTCCACTATATGTGACTCCCACCTGCCAGAAGCCGCAACCCCTAAAGAGGCAAAATGGAGGTTACCTGAAAATGGGAAAAAAGCTGACTGGGAGCAGAGCCCCAGCGGGAAGCAGCCATGATGGAGGCAGAACCTCATGGATCCTATTGAAGGACTCCTTTGGGTCTTAAAGGAAGGCGTGCTTAGGCTTGAAAAACACTTCCCTTGATAAATAAAGCAATTAGCTAGAATGTGCAAGGATGTGGAATTAGCAGTAAACCTATGTATAGAAATGTAAAAGAGCTCAACAGCAAAAATTTCCCCACTCAAGGGACAAGGAAATGTTTTTCTACCCGCTTTCCCATGAAATTTTGCAACCATTAGCTAAAAAGGATAAATAAGTACTTCCTCGTACCCTTTATAAATAACAACATTGACGGTTGTGATTGATGAGGAAGTGAGAAACTGAGACAGAGTATCTCCAAAAACAGGTGTTTTCGGGAAAAACAAGTCACAGACATGCCTTTTGATTTAAGAAACAATTAGAAAAAGGGTTAAAATTAAAGTAAGGGTTAGAATTAAATAAATAAGAGTTATATGAAAAGATAATGTTTATTATAGATGTAGGTACTAGTTAAATATAAGTAATAGAAGGAATAGGAAATAAGTCTTAAGGTAAACTTAAAATTATACACACTTAATGTAGGTTTAAAATTAAATACATTTAGGATTAGAAGTAAGATTAATTTCATATACATGTAGATTTAGACAAGTTTTGTTTAGAAATATAAAATGTAAAATAGGTGATAAGAAAATAGCAAGTAATATAGATAAGGTAATTAAAATTAAGAAAGTTACATTTTTAAATTAATAGTAAAATTAATTAATATAGAGTATTAAGAATTCATAGTGGGTAAGATAAGGGTGGTTATATAAAAGAGAAAATAAGTCAATATATTGCTGCTAAAGGTGTATTAAGAAAATAGATTAGTAAAGGAAAAGAAATAGAATAAAAAAGGGAAGAGATTCAGTTGGCCTAGAGGTCACAGGTTGTGGCTGATAAATTCTTGGCAGCTGGTGTTTTGTTACATAAATAACTCCATAGTAGCAGGAAGGAACAAAAAGAAACTTGTAAAGGTCAACTTCCCCATAAACCAAAGGAAAAAACATTATGTAAACATTTAATGTGTAACGTGTGTTGCATTTTTGTGGGTACAGGGGTCAGTAAAAAGAGTATATAAGCATGAAAGAATTGAATAAAAATTGGCAGAGTCTTGAACTCTACCCACGAAGGTGACTCCTGTCATTCTTCTTCGCAGTTCCTGATTCTCCCCATTCAGACCCTGACTCTCTCCTGGAGCTGGACTCCAGCACCCGCCTGCTCGGGAGTCCCAGGTCTCGGCTCCCTCCCTGGCTGCATCATCTCGCCAGCACCCAGCACCAATCTGCTGGTCACCCAGGAAGGCTCTGGGTGTCCACCCCACAGAGAGACTGGTCCCATTTCTGGCTGAAGTACCCTGTGAGGGACCCAGGACCACCACCTGCCCTTTGGAAGTTTGGAACCCTGGAGCACTAGGCCCACCCTGGCCGAGGCACTCAGCGTGCAACCCCAAGCTTGTGTAAGGGAACAGAACCCCAAGCTTGTGTAAGATGCTGATCAGAGGCTTCCAGCTCCAGAGGAGGGAACACCCGACCCTCTCCTCCACCCCAGCCTGCTGGTGACAACCCGGATCCAGTGCCCAGCTGTGTAGCTGATCCCCAGTGCCTCTCACCCAGAGACCCAGACGAGCATCCCCAAAAGTGAAAGTGAAGCTACCACCTTTGCCATTCTCCAGGCAGATTTGCATTGCCCTGCCCACCTATCAGAGCCTCCACCTCGGTTCCTAAGGTAACGTCGTTAAACAGGAGACAAAACCCCTCCCCTACGCTGAACAGACAGAGACAACTAAGCGCCACAGACCTCCCAAGCAGCAGGCTAGCTGCCTGCAACAAAAACAAAGGGGAGAGGCTGGAGATCAGAGCTCAAGTGGCTTTAGACACTAAGGAAAGATTCCAGAGCTACTCTGATCTCTTATTTTGACCTTTGATTTTTATCATTCTGACTGTACGCTCTGCTCACTATTGCTTGCTTTCTAACTTACCCTATCTGTTTCATGATTTTATTGGTCTGTCTCTGTGTAGCTGCCAGTATTCTTTAGGGAATTTTCCTTCTGTGTTTTTTTCACTTCTCTCCGGCCTTGTGTCACTTTTTCACTTGTTAGTTGGTATGTTTGTCTGTTTTCCCTCTCATTCTTCTCACTTTATAACTTCCTATTGACCCTGCCCTTCCTCCATTATTTTCCTCTTTTGTACGTCCTTTTGCTCCAGGGACCAAAGCTATACCCCATTGCACAGACAGATTGTAAGGCAGTGGAAAATACGTTCCAGTGTGCTCATACACCTGTTGGTGGATGCTGTAATCAGCATATAGATTCTGAATCACAGTTTCCCTCTTAATTAAACCTCAAAGCTGCAAAAAGTGCAGCCCGCAAGCCACATTCCAACCTCAAAAGTGAACAAAGACAGAGGACCCTCATAAAGAAGAACAGGAGATTATAAAAGTGAAACAAAAGAAATCACACCTTCCCTGAAAAACAGAATGAAAGACGGGGAGAGAAAGGGGGAGAGAGAAAATCTACACAAATGAAGAAACACCAAAAGAAGAATATGGGTCTCTCCCAGACCACTGGGAGGGCAGACACTGAGAAAACTGACTTCAGAATGCAAAAAATGAAGAGCCCCAGAATGACTGGTCTCAAACTCCAAACCTCAATATCAAGACATTAATGGAGAGATTAAAAAGAATGGAGGAGACTCAAGAAGAAACTAGAAAGGAGCTGAGATCTGAGATAACAGTAATAAAGAATACTGTGAACGAAATAAATAAAAAACTGATAAGCATGGAAAGCAGAATTACCCAAGCAAAAGAAAGAATCTCAGAGCTTGAGGACCAAAATATAGCACTAACCCAAACTATTAAAAACACAGAAAACAAGCCCAAAAAGACAGAACAAAACCTTCAAGAGATGAGCAATTACTTCAAGAGACCGAACCTAAGAGTAATTGGCCTTCCTGAGGCAGAAAGAGAGACAGAGACCACACTGGAACAAACTTTCCTTGAGATCATTCAAGAAAACTTCCCTTATCTAATCAATGATGCAAAAATTCAAACACAAGAGATTCAGAGAACTCCTGAAAGACAACAAATGAGAAGACCAATTCCTAGACACATAATAATTCACCTAAATAAAGTAAGCATAAAAGAAAAAATCCTAAAGGCAGCAAGAGAAAAAAGGCCAGATCACTTAACATATAAAACCAATTAGAATAGCAGCAGCCGGGCTCAGTGGCTCAGCCTGTAATCCATGAATGTGGGAGGCTGAGGTGAGTGGATTACCTGAACCTGTGGGTTCGAGAACCACCTGGGCAGCGAGACCTCATGTCTACAATAAATAAAAAGTAAAAAAATCAGCTGGGCATGGTAGTGCACGCCTGTAATTCTGGCTACTCAGAAGGCTGAGGCAAAAGGATCACCGGAGCACAGCAGGTTGAGGCTGCGGTGGCTGGGAGCGGCCACTGCACTCCAGTCTGGGTGACAGAGTGAGACTCCAACTCAAAAAAAAAAAAAGGATGGCAGCAGATTTACCTACAGAAACCCTGCAGGTTAGGAGAGCTTGGAGCCCTATCTTCAAAGTCTTAAAAGATAAACAATTTCAACCAAGAATAACCTACCCAGCCAGGTTAAGCTTCACCAGTGAGGGAGAATTAAAATCTTTCCCAGATATCCAATCCCTAAGAACTTACGCTGCCATCAAACCACCTCTACATGAAACACTTAAGAAAGTATAAGCACAGAAGAAAAGAGGGAAAAAAGAACAACGTTCTTCACAAGAGTATAGGAAAAAGAATAAAATACACATGAACCAACCCCCAAACCAAAAGAAAGACAATAAAGCAAGTGGAAGAACAACTCTATAAGAACTCTATGATAGGGGCAAACTCTCACATTTCAATAATTAGCCTGAATGTGAATGGACTAAATGCACCACTGAAAAGACATAGAATGGCAAAATGGATAAAATATCACCAGGCAACAATATACTGCCTTAAAGAGACCCATCTCACTAGAAAGGACATGCACAGGCTCAAAGTAAGAGGATGGGAAACAAATTTCCAGGCGAATGGAACACAAAAGAAAGGAGGAGTCGCGATCCTAATTTCAGACAAAATACCATTTTAGCTATCAAAAATTTAAAAAGATACAGAGGGCCACTACATAATGATAAAAGGCTCACTACATTAACAAGAAATATCTATCCTAAACATATATGCACCTAACATAGGTGCAACAACTTTTATAAAGCAACTTCTAGGATAATTAAAGAAAGATTTTGACTCTAACACCATCATAACTGGGGACTTTAATACCCCACTCACAACCCTAGACAGATCATCAGCATAAAAAATCACCAATGAGATCCGGAACCTCAATGTGACTCTGACC
>NW_007061019.1:0-796 GCF_000164805.1 Carlito syrichta | reverse complement strand
ACAAGCCACCTAAGGAAGCTGGAAAAGCAAGACCACAAAAACCCTAATTTCAGCAGAAGAATCCAGATCACCAAAATAAAAACCCAAATACGGGACATAGAAGACAAACAGAAAATACAAAAAAATCAATGAAACGAAAAGCTGGTTCTGCAAAAGGATAAACAAGATCGATGGTTCCCTAGCTAGACTAACCTAGGAAAAAAAAGAAAAAACCAAATAAGCACAATCAGAAACACAAAAGATGAAGTCACATCTGACTCTGAAGAAATACAAAAGATCATCAGAGACTACTATGTGCACTTGTATGGAAACAAACTTGAAAACCTCAAGAAAATGGAGGACTTTCTGTCATCACACAACCTGCCTAGGTTGAAACAAGAAGAAATTGAGACCCTAAATAGACCAATAACAATCAAGGAAATTGACTACATAATAAGATAACCACCCACAAAAAAAAGCCGTGGACCAGATGGCTTTCCAGCAGAATTCTACAAGACATTTAAGGAGGAACTGATTCCAATTCTACTGAAGGTTTTCAGGTGTTTGAGAAAGATGGAACCCTACCCAAATCATTTTATGAAGATAACATCACACTGATACCCAAGCCAGGTAAAGATCCAACACAGAAAGAGAACTACAGGTCAATATCTTTGATGAACATAGATGATAAAATTCTCAACAAGATACTAGCAAACTGGATTCAACAACACATCTCAAAAATCATACATTATGACCAAGTATGCTTCATCCCTGGAATGCAAAGGCTGGTTCAACATTCGTAAAACAATAAATGTAA
>NW_007061018.1:0-888 GCF_000164805.1 Carlito syrichta | reverse complement strand
CACCTCAAATAGTTGTCAGTGTTTGTGACAACTTCTTATCAGTAATCATCTCTAGATATCTAACTGTTACCGAGCAGGGCAAAACGAAATCAACATTTTCCAAATGAAATATATCTCTTTCCCATGAGGGCAGCTAAGTTTTACTCGCCAGCATTGTTTTCATTGGCATCTCATTTCAGGTGTGCAAAATCAGCATTGCAAAATTATCACAAACACTGATTTGCACAGCCCACTGTTTAGAGGTACAAAGTCAGACACCGGCAGGCATCAGTAAATGTTTGCAAATATGTGAATGAATGTATAGGCTAAACAAACAACTCCAGCTTGTACTTACATTTTGTTTCAACCTGGGGCACTAATGAGCTTAGTCAATGAGGAGGAAAAAATAATCAGCGACAGGAAGTGGGGTGTGGATCTTTTCACTTCTTCACAATTTCTAACACCCTCTTACTCGTCCACCAGACACTGCGCTGTTGCCATAATGATCACGTCCCACCCCCACTTAAAAGAGTTTCCTTACTCCACAAAAAATAATAATCTTTGGGAAAATAAAGAATAATCTTTATCCCTATTTCCCTGACAGAACCCAGTGCAGACACATACGTGCCTACCTGCATTCAAGAGCTTTCTAAATAAGACCGCCCTGACATGAGTCTCTTCCTTCTCCCATTCTTGTATACCTACCTATAAACATGTTACCTTCACATAGTCAGTCTACCTTCCAAGTGCAGCTTGAATGCCCTTCTTCGGGAAGTCTTTGGAACCTTGTTGATCTTTTTCAGGATGCATTCATTTGTTTCAATCATTTGTTAATCAAACATCTAGGTGCCCACTAGTCTGTGCCCTCAAAGAGTTTTATGTTCTAGCAGGGAAAACATATTTGAGGAG
>NW_007061017.1:0-749 GCF_000164805.1 Carlito syrichta | reverse complement strand
TGTGACCAGAGTGCAACTTCAGCTGATGCACTGACTGGATCCAGATCTCCACAGACATGGGTAGCCAAGAATGCTTCATTCAGCGGAGAATGCTGAAAAGTTTTTGCTGCTGAACACGGGCGTCTCACACGGAATACAATGGCTCTGCGGGTTCATTTGCCAAACGAGGCCCGAGAGCCATTGTTTGCTTTCCGGAAAACAACAGTCTTCCATGGGAGACATTCCTCCTAGCGGCACGTCACTGAATGGGGGGGCAACAAGTATTATAGTGGCTTGGTCTTTGGCGTGACGCCTGATTCTCCCTGTTTTTCAGCGTGTATTATCATACATTGAATGCAAAGGCCTAGCAGAGCTGTATGCAACGTTTCCTGTATACAAAGTGCACAACTCCATGGTGCCACACTGAGCGACATGACCGGTTTGCTGTCATCTTTGGGAAAGCATGATTTGTTCACCTACTGAATTTTAAAGTGTTTTTGATTTGACCTGTCCGTCTCCTATCCAAAGCCATTGCTCTTCCGTTGGCATTTACGAGGAAGGTCAATCATTGTTGGCTTGCTGGCTGTGAGTGTGCATCAGCTTGGGGAATGCTGTGTCAAATGTTTACTGCATTGTGATGTATTTTCCAGTAGTTTGATTCTTGTGTGCTGTACGGTGTAATACACGATTCTCAAGGTACGGCTTGAATGAGCATAGCCGAGCATGGTATGTCGATACTTCACATGTAGGAATGAGCATGTCAATGGTGA
>NW_007061016.1:0-786 GCF_000164805.1 Carlito syrichta | reverse complement strand
GAATGGAACTGTGTTTTTTTATTTGGGTTTCTGTTTATTATTGGTGTAGAGAAATGCGATTGTCTTTGTACATTTATTTTGTATCCTGAGATTTTTCCAAAGGCTTTTATCAATGTAAGGAGGCCTTTGACAGATTCTCTTGGGTTTTCAAGGTACACCATCATATCATCTGCATAGAGAGATAACTTGACTTCCTCTTTTCCTATTTGAATACCTCTGATTGCCTCCTCTTCTCTGATTGCTTTAGCCAGGACTTCCAATACTATGTTGAACAGGAGGGGAGAGAGTGGGCATCCTTGTCTAGTTCCGGTTTTCAGGGGAATTGGTTCCAATTTTTGTCCATTTAGGAGTATGCTGGCTGTGGGTTTCTCGTAGATGGCTTTTACTATTTTGAGGTAGGTTCCCCATATGCCTAGATGTTCAAGGGTTTTTATCAAGAAGGGGTGCTGGATTTTATCAAAAGCTTTTTCTGCATCTAGTGATATGATCATGTGGTCTTTGTTTTGACATCTGTTGATGTATTTAATTACATTTATGGTTTTACGAATATTGAACCAGCCTTGCATGCCAGGAATGAAGCCTACTTGATCATGATGGATGATTTTTGAGATGTATTGCTGAATCCGGTTTGCTAGGATCTTGTTGAGAATTTTAGCATCTATGTTCATCAAAGATATTGGCCTGTAGTTCTCTTTCTTTGTTGAATCTTTACCTAGCTTGGGTATCAATGTGATGTTGGCTTCGTAAAATGATTTGGGGAGAGTTCCATCTTTTTCAATAGCCTGG
>NW_007061015.1:0-784 GCF_000164805.1 Carlito syrichta | reverse complement strand
CAATTTCCAAACAAATAATTCGAATTCCATGATGCCTGCCGTGCTTACATTAAGGTCACAGGTGCACAATTTCAATACAAATCGTTCAAAGTGTTTCCGTAATGTTCAAATGAATCATTCATATTATACTCTTTGTTCTAAACCCTGATTAATACAAAAAACTTTTCTAAGTTAACTATAGGTTCAGTCCAAGTTCACTGACTCCCAATATTTTTAATGATTAATATTATCAACTTAACACTATACTATAATCTATAAGTTTAGTTAAATGACTTAACTGTCAGTTATACTATTAACCTATTATGATTTAACGTAATACCTTATAACTGAGTTAAAACTTATTCTTAAACTACAAAACTTTACTATAATTCATATGTTTCATATGTCTAAACTTTAATTTATATATGATCTAGTGATTGGACTTTAATACTATGCTATATCCTATTAAGCTAATACCTCATCATTAATTCTTTTATAAATCGTATAGTAATTATTATATTTGAATAATGTAGCGAAAGGAAACAAAACAGCAAGCATAAATTTATGCAACTATGAGTGTATATGTATATATTTTATCCTAACAAGTCTACTCTAAAAATCAAATAGTAGCTGTCACACTCTTGAACAAGGAAATGCAGGGTTGCCAAGATGGCGGCCATGGGCTGAAGCAGACAGAGTTTCGGTAATTAACGAAACAAAAGAAAACGTTCTGCCTGGCTAGGGGCAGGGTGACAAAACTATCATGGTAATTTAGTTTCTAATCTTAGCCCTAGGGGAAATAGCT
>NW_007061014.1:0-940 GCF_000164805.1 Carlito syrichta | reverse complement strand
AGAAAACGTCACAAAACGGTACCAACACTCTGTTTCATCTCAAGGTTTGTCACTCCTGAAAAATTATACTTATTTCTAAAATACAAATACAAAAGACAAGGCAAACAGTAAATTAACACTTAAGAATCATTTTCTATTTTAGCAGCTACCAATACCATTCAGCTTTACTTTACAGAGGCCCTAACAGTTTATTTAGAATGTAATGTATTCCTGTAATCCCACACCTTTGGGAGGCTGAGGTGAGTGGATTGCCTGAGCCCACGGGTTCGAGACCCGCCTGCGCAGCGAGACTTCATCTCTACAATAAATCAAAAAATCAGCTGGGCGTGGTAGTGCATGCTTGTAATTCCAGCTACTTGGAAGGCTGAGGCGGAAGGATCGCCAGAGCCCATCAGGTCGAGGCTGCGGTGGCCGGGAGCGGCCCCTGCATTCCAGTCTGGGCAACAGAGTGAGACTCCAACTCAAAAATAAAAAAAAGAATGTAATGTATTATGCAAAAGGATTTGCAATCTGCAAAGATTCACACAGATTTCCTTTAATTAATAAACCTCTTAATTTTTAATATGATATGATTTATCACATTTCAATTTACTTAAAACCTTCAGTAATCCTGCTGTGGCATAAAAGGATTTGGGCCTGCTTTCTTCCAATGATGAGGTGAATTTGCCATTAAAAGTATCCCCCCCCCAAAGGTCACCTTGAACTACCTAACACAAAACAAGAAACAAAAATCAAACAACAAACGGATGTTCATTTTCTGTGTGAATGTATCTAAACTCCAAGCAAATAAATAAGCCATATTACCAAGCACAAAGCTATTGAAATTGTTAGATTTATTTTCAGGAGCCACTGTGACTAAACAAAAATTTTCAGGAATAAAAACAAATACAAGGAAACTCAGGGAATAAAGTTATCCACTGGACAATTATCTTAAAAGCAG
>NW_007061013.1:0-667 GCF_000164805.1 Carlito syrichta | reverse complement strand
TGGCTCACAGCCATCACTCTTGTGCCCTGGAAAGTCAAGGCGGGTGGCTACCTGAGCCCAGGGTTCGGAAACCAGGCTGGGATATGTGGCCAGAACTAGTTACGGCAAGAGGTTCCCAAAAGCAAGTCAGACGTGGTGGTCCTCAGAGTCCTGCCTGCTCATGGACCAAAGCAGGAGGACTTCCTGAGACTCTCAGGTTGAGGCTCCGGAAGCCACGATTGTGCTGCCAAACCCCAGCCCCACTGATGCAGACTGTGGTGACAAAATAGATGCCTTCACATGCATGATGATGGGCTTCCATGGCTCCCCAGGGAAATGTCCCAGTGGTTGGGGGACAATAGAGTGATCAGGAGAGAAAGGGGCCCTCCCCCCACCCAAAGTTGGCATAATGGGTGACTGGAACCTGGGCTTGCTCCGACATTACCGAACCACCTTGATTATTCTGTGCCCGATAGCCACTCTAGCTTGGGGTGGTCTCGTCTGTGAGCTCACATGCATCTTTGATGTGGGGCATGAGTTTGGATGGTGAAGGCAGTCCCCGCTGCCTGGCCTATGGCTGTGGTGTTGGTGGTTGGTTTTATTATTCTGAGTCGTACTCCCACTCTGTCACCCATGCCAGAGTGCAGGGGCCTGCTCTCAGCCACCATGGCCTCCACCAGCTGGATGG
>NW_007061012.1:0-843 GCF_000164805.1 Carlito syrichta | reverse complement strand
TTTAATGTCATATTTATCAGGGAAATGAAAGTTAAACACTAGATATGACTCACACTTAATATAATGACCAAAATAGAGAACACTGACAATATGAGTGTTGGTAAGATATAGAGCAACTTATGCTCTCATTTATTGCTGGCAGAAATGCAAAATGACACAGCCTCTAGAAGACAGTTGGCATCTTCTCATAAAACTAAAAGAACTCTCACCATATGCTCGAGCAACCATGCTTCTTGGTATTTACCCAAATGATTTGAAAAGGTATGTTCATGCAAAACCCTGAACAAGGATGATTATAGACACATAATTCATAATCACCAAAACCTGGAAGCAACCAAGATGTCCTTCAGTAGGTGAACTGATAAAAAACCATGGTCCAACAAAGTAATGAAATATTATTACTCAGCACTAAAAAGGGGTGCGTTATCAAGCCACAAAGACACAGGAAGTATGGATATGTATTACAAAGTAAAAGAAACTAATGTGTAAAGGCAATAAATTGTATAATTCCACCAATATAGCATCTGGAAAAAGGCAAAATTGTGAAAACAGTAAAATGTATAAATAAATTTAGTGCTCACCAGGGATTAGATGTCACACCAAAGTCATGATCTATTAAAGAAGAAGAGGGAAAGGAGGAAAAAATAGGCAGAGCAATGAGGATTTGCAAGTGGTGAAACTTCTTTTTTTTTTTTTTTTGAGTTGGAGTCTCACTCTCTTGCCCAGACTAGAGTGCAATGGCTGCTTCCGGCCACCACAGCCTCGACCTGCTGGGCTCCGGCAATCCTTCTGCCTCAGCCTTCCAAGTAGCCAGAATTACAGGCATGTGCTACCACGCCCAGG
>NW_007061011.1:0-451 GCF_000164805.1 Carlito syrichta | reverse complement strand
TGTTCCTTCCTATTTTTTCAACCACAGTGGGTCGAAGTCCACATTGTCAAGTGATTTGAGCCTCTGTCCTGATTAATTAACCTACATAGGAGTTCAAACATCAACTGAAGTCCTATTGCAGAATAGCATAGGATAATAATAGAGACACATGGACTTGACTATGTTGTATCCTTTGTTCTTGTGCCAGCATGAGCTCCATTGAGCTCTTTGACACCAGTACACAGAAGAGGGTGTGCGATCTAGGAACTGAGCCTGATCCAGTGAAGGCTGCTCTTGAGAGCAATGCCCAGGTAGGAGGGACCTGGAGTCATACCAGACTGACAGTCAGTCACCAAGTGTCATGGAGCAAGTTCCGAGGAAGGGCCATGACCAGAAAGGGAAGCAGGATGCTGTTATGGAAGGATGTATATTGTGATAACACATCTCCAATGTGATACAAAATTGGAGTCTG
>NW_007061010.1:0-685 GCF_000164805.1 Carlito syrichta | reverse complement strand
CTGGGCTCAGGCATTCCTTCTACCTCAACCTCCTGAGCAGCTGGGACTATAGATGCATCACCATGTCAAGCTAACTTTCGCATTTTTTGTAGAAACGAGGTTTCACTCTATTGCCCAAGCTGGTCTCGAACACCTAGGCTCAAGGGATCCTCCTGCTTCCGTCTCCCAAAGTGCCAGGATTGCAGATGGGAGCCACCACATCTGACCTATATTAAATATAAGGCCATTCAAAGGCAAAGGTCTAGCAGAAGGTACTTTTAACTATTGAGTCTTATGCCCTTGGATATCCCCAAAACGTTGCAAGCCTGGCACACCATAGGTATTCCATGAATGAATGAATGAACTAAACACAGGCTCTTCCTGGCACCGGACTAGGACTTCACAAAACCGAATTGGGCCAGGCTTGGCGGCTCAGCCTGTAATCCCGCACCTTTGGGAGGCTGAGGTGAGTGGATTGCCTGAGCCCGTGGGTTCGAGACCCGCCTGGGCAGGTGAGACCTCATCTCTACAATAAATCAAAAAAATTAGCCGGGCATGGTAGTGCACACTGTAGTTTCAGCTACTTGGAAGGCTGAGGCAGAAGGATTGCCGGAGCCCAGCAGGTCAAGGCTGCGGTGGCTGGGAGCAGCCACTGCACTCCAGTCTGGGCGACCGAGTGAGACTCCAACTCAAAATAAAAAAAAAT
>NW_007061009.1:0-1134 GCF_000164805.1 Carlito syrichta | reverse complement strand
CCATAAGTACTGCAGAGAATCAATAAGTTTTAAAAAATACTATGCTGTCATTTGTAAGATATTGGGAAATTAATGAAAACAAATAAACCTCTAAAGAAACACCTTGAGAGCGAAGACACTAATGTGTATGGGTTTGTATCTCTCAGTGCTCAGCAGAATCCTTCTGACCACATATGGATTCCAGATCTTTAAGGTGCATTGTTGACATATTTATTCCTCTGAATTATATTGTATAAAACATTAAAAGTGTAGCATACAAAACAAAAAGGTGTGCCAATGATGACCCTATGGTCTGCATTTTTAGTGAAGATATCTGCATTAAATTTGAAGGGAGTTTGTTTAATGTGATCAACCTCCAAAAGTACTTCAGATAAAGGCATACAGGTTTATTTTACGATGCTATCTGAATTTGTGAGCGATGATGTAGATGAAATAAATCTGTAGGCCAGAAACTCAATTTTTTAGTATTAAAATACAGAGAGAAAATACCCACTACCTAAGAAAACCTGACATTGACAACACAATGGAAATAAGGATTAATGTAAAAAGAATAAATGGCAAGAAGTCTCATGTTGGGAGCCAACATCTATAGCTACATGGCTGAGGCCTGTAAAGGCCCATCTGGAAGATCGTCTCTGACATAGGATCAGTTATACCTATGATATTGGCATGTGATTAGTGACCAGTGAGCATACATGGCAGTAAAATTTATAAGTAAATCTCTATACATCTGATGGAAAGTTGCACAGTAAGAATTATTTTATATGACCTTGTCCCTTCTAAGTTGTACTTTTTTCTAGATATTTTTAAACTTCTATTTCCTTGTAGACTGGTTAGTCAGCTCTTGTTCCCAAAGGCAGTTTCTCCTAGGACTAAGATTAGAAACTAAATTACCATGATAGTTTTGTCGCCCTGCCCCTAGCCAGGCAGAACGTTTTCTTTTGTTTCGTTAATTACCGAAACTCTGTCTGCTTCAGCCCATGGCCGCCATCTTGGCAACCCTGCATTTCCTTGTTCAAGAGTGTGACAGCTACTATTTGATTTTTAGAGTAGACTTGTTAGGATAAAATATATACATATACACTCATAGCTGCGTAAATTTATGCTTGCTGTTTTGTTTCCTTTTGCTACCTT
>NW_007061008.1:0-750 GCF_000164805.1 Carlito syrichta | reverse complement strand
TGATGACTGGGGTGTGATGTAGCTACCCATGGGGTTGATTCCCTAAGCCCTGCCTCAGGGAATATCCCACAGTTTGCTTTGAAATGCAGCCACCTGCGCTATCTGTAAATCTCCAGAGTGGAGAGATAGGACCTCTTCCTGGTATTCTGAAATGCCTCTTTCTCATTGCCTCTGTCTGAACAGAGCTGGCACAAGTCTTTGTATCACAGGCCAAAACCCCACGTCAGAAGGCAAAGGTTGGGTTCCTTTACAGAGAGCACCCAGTAGAGGGTGCGTGTGGAAAAATAGCCACTGTGCCAGAAACTACAGGCCAAAATCTGGGACTTCATTAAAAAATAATCATCGCTTGGGACTGTTCTACCATTCAAAGACTCTGTCCCTGGGTCCCCTGGTTTATCTGCTAGAGAAAAAGAGACTCATTTTTCGAATTCTTCCCTCATTTCTAACTTACTAGCCATTCCTGTCAGACAGAAAACCAAGAAGAGAGCTCAGAGGCCGAGAAATGGTCCTTTCTCTCTATTCCAGCATTCTCCAAGAGCATTATCATAGAAGCCACATAAATATTTTTAAATTTTTAAATTTTTAAATTTTCCAGGAACAACATTAAAAAAGTCAAAAGAAACTAATTTTAATATTTATTTAATCCAATAGTCCAAACATTTATTATTTCAACATGTAACCTAATATAAGAAAGGTATTCATGAACTATTTTACATTTTTCCCCCCCTAATAACCATTTAAACTCCTGTG
>NW_007061007.1:0-816 GCF_000164805.1 Carlito syrichta | reverse complement strand
CAAAAAATCAATGAAACAAAAAGCTGGTTCTTCGAAAGGGTAAACAAGATTGATGGTCCCCTAGCTAGACTGACCTAGAAAAAACGAGAAAAAAACCAAATAAGCATAATCAGAAACACAAAAGATGAAGTCACATCTGACCCTGAAGAAATACAAAAGATCATTAGAGACTACTACGTACACTTGTATGGAAACAAACTTGAAAACCAGAAGGAAATGGAAGACTTTCTGACATCACACAACCTACCTAGGTTGGAACAAGAAGAAATTGAGACCCTAAATAAACCAATAACAATCAAGGAAATCGACCACGTAATAAGAAAACTTCCTACAAAAAAAAGCCCTGGTCCAGATGGCTTTCCAGCAGAATTCTACAAGACATTTAAGGAGGAGCTGATACCAATCCTACTGAAGGTATTCCAGGCGATTGAAAAAGATGGAACTCTCCCCAAATCATTTTACGAAGCCAACATCACATTGATACCCAAACCAGGTAAAGATCCAACAAAGAAAGAGAACTACAGGCCAATATCTTTGATGAACACAGATGCTAAAATTCTCAACAAGATCCTAGCAAACCGGATTCAGCAATACATCTCAAAAATCATCCATCATGACCAAGTAGGCTTCATTCCTGGCATGCAAGGCTGGTTCAATATTCGTAAAACCATAAATGTAATTAAATACATCAACAGATGTCAAAACAAAAACCACATGATCATATCACTAGATGCAGAAAAAGCTTTTGATAAAATCCAGCACCCCTTCTTGATAAAAACCCTTGTACATCTAGGCATACAGGGAACATACCTCGAA
>NW_007061006.1:0-1128 GCF_000164805.1 Carlito syrichta | reverse complement strand
AAACATCAACTAACGTTTACTCGACCTATAACATTCATTTTCCTGATATACTTTGTAAAATATGATGTATCTTTTACTTTATTACTCAGTTGAGTTAAAAGTACTTATGTAAAAATAATAGTGTCAAGAAAGCCCTACAGTGAGCCCTTGTATCTGGGAGCTCCACATCTATGGAATTGATAAAATGCAGATCAAAAATATTTGAAAAAAAATAACCCAAATAAAAATACAATATAGCAACTATGTACATAGCATTTGCATTATATTAGGTATTATACGTAATCTAGACAGGATGTACAGCACAGAGGAGGATGCGTGTAGGTTATCTGCAAATACTACTGAATTTTATATGAGGGACTTGAGCATCTCTGCAGATTTGGGTATCCAAGGGCACCCTGGAACCGAGGGAGGCTACTGTGCCGAGTAGCTATTGGTCTCTAATTTATTGCTCAGACGATCATGTGTCTGATTTTCAGCTGCTGAGTTAATCATGAACAGAACTAAAATACTTATAAAATCCTTAGAGAGATTGTGTTTCACTTTATTAGGATACTGCAGTATTTGGGAATTGTTAATTGGCAGGCCTAGAGGTTATTTGGATCTCGTTTACCGGTTAGCAGGACCTACAACTTGCACCCTCAGGATAAGTAACTGGTGCATCCCTAAGCTGTGCATTTCTCCCAAGGCTTGGAAGGAGGTGATAACTCCTTATCTCAGGTCTCTCTAACTTTCAGCTGTATTTTTAACTTCCTGCTGGCCTTCCTTTTTGTGAGTGTACCATCTTTATCTTTTCTATGAATTTTGCTTATTTCAGTGGGAGAATGAAGTATTGAAACAGTGGTTCTTAGATGCGGTTGTTTGCCAAGGCTGACATTTCAAGAGAAATTGGCTAAACCTGTTTTCAACCTAAGTAATGATGATGGAGGTTGCAGCATCTTCTGAAATGTGAGTAATAAAATTGGACATGGCCTCTTAACAGCATAAGAAAACTTGAATGCAGTTTACCACCATCCTTGAAGGACTTCGAAACTGTGGCTTTTAACTGATTTATTGGGTCTTTTTGCTCTACCCAGCCTCTCTTTTCAGAAATTCAGAGGAAGAAATGATGTGTTGCTAAAGTAGATCAGA
>NW_007061005.1:0-695 GCF_000164805.1 Carlito syrichta | reverse complement strand
GAGCCCAGCAGGTTGAGGCTGCGACCGGGAGCATATCACTGCACTGCAGTCTGGGCAACAGAGTGAGACTCCAACTCAACAAAAATAAAAATAAAAAAATAAATCTAAAGCCGGGCTCAGTGGCTCAGCTTGTAATCCCACGCCTTTGGGAGGCTGAGGTGAGTGGATTGCCTTAGCCCGCGGGTTCGAGACCCGCCTGGGCAGCGAGACCTCATCTCTACAATAAATGAAAAAATGTTGGGCGTGATAGGCATACCTGTAATTCCGGCTACTTGGAAGGCTGAGACAGAAGGATCGCCAGAGCCCAGCAGGTCGGGGCTGCGGTGGCCGGGAGTGACCACTGCACTCCAGTCTGGGTGACAGAGTAGGACTCCAACTCAAAAAATAATAATAAATAAATAAATAAATAAATAACTCTAAAGGAGAAAAGAAAAATCAGTGCAGAAATTAATGTAACTTAAGTCAGGAAATCAATAGTTTATCAAGATATAAATCTTTCCCAACTTGATCTTTAATTTCAACACAATCCCAAATAATCTCATCAAGTTATTGTATGGATATCAGCACACTGACTCCAAAGTTTATATGGAGAGGAGAATGACACAGAACAACCAATTCAGTGTTGAAGGAGAAGAACAAAGTTGAAGGAATAACACTATCAAACTTCAAGATTTAACTATAAAGCTGTATTAATC
>NW_007061004.1:0-796 GCF_000164805.1 Carlito syrichta | reverse complement strand
CAGAATAGCATAGAATAATAATAGAGACACTTGGACTTGAGTATGTTGTTATCTTTGCTCTTGTGCCAGCATGAGCTCCATGGAGCTCTTTCACACCATTACACAGAAGAAGGTGTGAGGTCTAGGAGCTAAGCCTGATCCAGTGAAGGCTGCTCTTGAGAGCAGTGCCCAGGAAAGGAGGGACCGGGAGCCATACCAGACTGACAGTCAGTCACCCAGGTGTCATGGAGCAAGTTCCGCGGGAGGGCCATGACCGGAACGGGAAGCAGGAGGCAGTTAAGGAAGGATGTAGCTTCTGATAACAAATCTCCAATGTGATACGAAATTGGAGATTCCAGATCGCACACAAATATGACATTAGAAAAGAGAAACGGGCAAGAATCATCTCTACAATACATCCAAAAATTAGCCGGGCGTGGTAGCACGCTCCGGTATTTAGAGCTACTTAGAAGGCTGAAGTTGAAGGATCGGCGGAGCCCAGCGGGTCGAGGCTGCGGTGTCCGGGAGCGGCCACTGCACTCCAGTGTGGGCGACAGAATGAGACTCCATCTCCAAACCATAACAGAAAATAGCCAGGTTCCCTGACTCAGCCTGTAATCCTGCGATTGAGGAGGCTGCGGGGAGAGGACAACTTAAGCCCGCGGGTTCGAGACAAACCTGGGCAACTTGGGGAGTCCTCATCTCTACAATAAATCAAAAAATCAGCCTGGCGTGGTCGCACATGCCTGTAATGCCAGCTCCTCGGAAGGCTGAAGCGGAAGGATCAATGGAGCCCAGCAGGTCGAGGTTGCGGGGA
>NW_007061003.1:0-613 GCF_000164805.1 Carlito syrichta | reverse complement strand
CGCACCTGCACCAACAGTATGGGAGCTCGGTGGACATCCGCTCGGAGAACAATCCTAGCCCATGATAGCTGCTGCTTTCCAAAAGCTCTTGAAAGTCTCTGGAAGTTGTCCTAAGTTAGGCATCCAAGCCACCAGACAGGTTTGGTCTCCGAGAGAGCATTGAGAGTAGGTGGCACACGGCCATGACCTATCCCCACCCCGAGCTGTACATGACGAAAGGTCTGCTTGGTTGAGTGTGGCCGAGAAGATGATGCTGTGTCTCCCCTCAGCTCCCAGACCGGAGAGTCAGTGTCTTCTTCCTTCCAGCTCTGAGTCATGGAGGCTCCGTTCCTGGCAAGTGAGTCCCAGAGGCTGGGGCTTCCTTCCGCCATCTGTTGCCCACTCACAGGATTGGAGCTCTGTGCAGGGCCGGGCAGGCCGGGACAGTGGGGATCAGATTGTCTTCACGCTGCTTTTCTTGTAGAGCAGAGGTTACATGCTGGTGGCGATCACCCGTTAGGACCTGGACACCTGGCCTCACTCAGCACCCACCCCTGAAGCATGGATGTCACTCCAAGAGAAGTGGGTCTCTGTCCTTCCCGTTGGCTCCCGCGCATGGGATTGGAGAAGGTTT
>NW_007061002.1:0-954 GCF_000164805.1 Carlito syrichta | reverse complement strand
TACAGTTTAAGGATTTACATTAAGTCTTTGATCCATTTAGAGTAAATTTTTGTGTGTAGCGATAGGTAGGGGTCCTGTTTTAATCTTTTGCATGTGTTTAGTCAGTTTTCCCAACACCATTTACTGAACAGGTTCTCCTCTCCCCAGTGGTTGATATTGGAGGCTTTGTTGCAAATGAGTTGGTTGAGGAATTAAGGCTTTGCTTCCTCCAGATTCTTTATCCTGTTCCATTGGTCTATGTGCCTGTTCTTGTACCAATACCAGGCAGTTTTGATTGTAGCCTTATAGTGAAGTTTGAAGTCCGGAAGTGTGATAACCCTGCTTTGTTTGTTTTACTAAGGATTGTTTTGGCTATTTGTGGTCGTTTATGTTTTTATATAAATTTCTGTATTGTCATTTTCAGGTCTGAGAAGAATGACGTTGGTAACTTAATGGGTATTTCATTGAATCTGTAGATTGCCTTTGGTAGGATGGACATCTTAAAAATGTTGATTCTTCCTATCCATGAGCATGGAATATTTTTTCATTTGCTTGTGTCTTCTTGGATTTCTTTGAGCAGTGTTTTGCAATTCTTATTGTAAAGGTTTTTTACTTTGCTGGTTAGGAATATGTCTAGGTATTTCATTTTTTTTGGTGGTTATTGTGAATGAGATTGTGCTTTTTATTTGGGTCTCTGTCTGCTTATTGTTGTTATATAGGAATGAATAAGAAAAGGTTGCCCACTCTCACTCCTCTTGTTCAATATTGTGTTGGAAGTTCTCACTCAGGCAATTAGACAAGAGAAGGAAATCAGGGGTATTCAAATAGGAAAAGAGAAAGTCAAGTTATCCCTCTTTGCTGATGATATGATCCTATACCTTGAAAATCCAGGAGAATCTGTCAAAATGCTGCTCGCACTGATAAAGGACTTTGGGAGATTAATCCTTTCAAACAGAAATTTAAATACTTCCTTAC
>NW_007061001.1:0-736 GCF_000164805.1 Carlito syrichta | reverse complement strand
CAGCAAAACAAATTTAGAAAAATAACCAAAAAAAAATCAGTTATCCAAAATAAATAATATGAGAAAGAGAAGTAAAAGATAGAGCTATGAGAAGAGAGACACAATTCACAATATTTGTAGAAAATATGATTCTGCACCCTGGACTATTACAACTATTAAGAATTCAATTACTGTCAAAGACTTTCTTTATAGTATTATAATGTTTCAAGGTTTGCTTATGAATGAGTAATGGGAAACTGTCAAGAGAGTGGGGATGGGATTGGTAGTTGAGGAAAACTGCTAGGGGAGGTAGGGGCGTACCTATTCAACAAGGGTACCTGCATACACAATGTTTGTATACCTAACTCTGAATTGAACCCACATCTTTATAATTAAAAAAAAAGAATTCCCACCAACAGTGTAGGAGTGTTCCCTTTTCACCACATCTTCTTCAGCATCTTTTATTTTTTGAGTTATTGATAATGGCCATTCTGACTGGAGTTTGGTGGTATCTCAGTGTAGTTTTAATTTGCATCTCCTTGATGATTAGTGAGGTTGAATATTTCTTCATGTGTCTGTTGACCACTCAGATGTCTTCTTTTGTGAAGTATGTGTTCATATCTTTTGCCCACTTTGTAATGGGGTTGTTTGTTTTTTTTATTTTCAGCACGTTTGAGTTCCTTGTAGATCCAAGATGTTAGGCCTTTGTCAGTCAAGGAGTTGGAAAATACTTTTTCCCAGTTTGTGGGCTGTCTTG
>NW_007061000.1:0-722 GCF_000164805.1 Carlito syrichta | reverse complement strand
TTATGTTTTGATGATCTGTCTAGAGTTGTGAGTGGGATGTGAAGTCCCCAGTTATGAAGATGCTGGAGTCAATATCTTCTTTTTAGTTTACCTAGAAGCTGCTTTATAAAAGTTGGAGCTTCTATGTTGTGTGCATATATGTTTAAGATGGATATTTCTTGTTGGTGGCATTGAGCCTCTTATCACTATCTAGTGGCCTTCTGTATCTTTTTTTGATTCTTAATAGCTTGAAGGGTATTTTGTCTGAAATTAAGATCGCTACTCCTCCTTTCTTTTGTATTCCATTCGCCTGAAAGCTTGTTTCCCATCCTCTTACTTTGAGTCTGTGGGTGTCCTTTCTAGTGAGGTGAGTCTCTTGAAGGCCATAGATTGTTGCCTGATGATATTTTATCCATTTTGCCATTCTATGTCTTTTCAGTGGTGCATTTAGTCCATTCACATTTAGGCTAATAATTGAAATGCAAGAGTTGATCCCTGTCATAAGGTTCTTACAGAGTTGTTGTTCCTGTTTGTTTGTTGTCTTTCTTTGGGTTTTGGAGTTGGTTCATGTGTGTTTTTAATCTTTTACCTGTACTCTTGTGAAGAATGTTGTTGTTCTTTTTTCCTTTTCTTCTGTGTTCAGTACTTTCTTAAGTGTTTCTTGTAGAGGTGGTCTGGTGGTAGCATAGGTTCTTAGGGATTGGATATCTGGAAAAGATTTCAATTCTCCCTCACTAATGAAG
>NW_007060999.1:0-765 GCF_000164805.1 Carlito syrichta | reverse complement strand
GGCTAGCTAGGTAGCGAGCCCAGTTAAGTCTTTGGCCTGTCAGCTGATTGGCTAATAAAGTCAGCTCATTAAGTCAGCTGGCTAGACAGATAGCTAGTCAGGTAGAGAGCTAGTTAAGTCAGATGGCTAGCCAGCTGGCTAACTAGCTAAGTCAGTTAGTTGAGTCAGCTGGCTAGTCGTGTGGCTAGCTGGTTAAGTCAACTAATTAATTCAGCTGGCTATTCAGCTGTCTAGCTAGGTAGTAAGCTAGTAAAGTCAGCTGCCTATCCAGCTGGCTAGCTAGTTAAGACAGCTACTTAATTGAGCTTGCTTCCCATCTGGCTAGCTAGGTTGCTAGCTAGTTAAGTCAGCTGGGTACACTGCTGGCTAGCTGGTTAAGTCAGCTAAATTATTCAGCTGGTCAGTCAGCTGGCAATCCAGTTGAGTCAGATAGTTAAGTCAGCTGGCTAGTCATCTGGCTAGCTGGTTAAGTCAGTTAGTTAAGTCAGCTCGGCAGTCAGCTGGCTAGCTAGTAGTTAGCTAATTACGTCAGGTTGTTAAGTTAGCTGGCTAGCTAGGTAGCTAGTTAAGTCAGCTGGTTAAGACAACTCACCAGCTAGTTAAGTCAGTTAGTTAAGTCAGCTGGCTAGCCAGATTCCTATCAGGGAATCTATCTGTTAAATCAGATGGCCAGCCAGTTGGCTAGCTAGTTAAGTCACCTAGTTAAGTCAGCTAGCTGGCAATGCAGATTAGCTAGGTAGTTAGGTAGTTACATCAGCTGGCAGG
>NW_007060998.1:0-669 GCF_000164805.1 Carlito syrichta | reverse complement strand
GGTATCAAACTGAAGAAGCAGCTGCATATTCTGAGACCAAAGTCACACACAGAATTTAAGTGGAAAATAGCACTGGAGAGATTTGAGATTATGATGAACGGAAATTTTTTGAGAGCAATTTCTGACTGTGCTCTTGAGAGAATTGAGTTGAGACTTCTAATAATAGCAACACAGAATCAACGAGGACTTATGATGTTGCATAAATTAGAGAAATAAAAAGAGACGACTGAATACTAAAATTGCATGAAGTGTAAAGATATGAACCTTATTGGAGAGTCCTTGCTGGAAAGCACTCTGGTAATGTGTTGTAACTGAGCCAGTTATTCTACTTCTAGGATACGATCTAGGAAAATAATCAGACCAGAGTACAAAAAGTATGATTTATAATTATATATATTTATTTTAGCATATATTTATGATAGAACACTGAAAATAAATTATATATTAAGAAATAGTGACTGGTTAAATAAATGATGATTCAGTTATATATTTTGTAACTATTAAAAAGTAAGAGACTCATAGACATATTTATATGCATAGATTTAATATTAAATAAAGACATATATATACAAACACGTGTGTGTGTGTGTGTGTGTATGTGTGTGTGTGTGTGTGTGTGTGTGTGTGTGTCGTGTGTGCGTGTGTGTGTAGAGAGAGAGAAAGAGAGAG
>NW_007060997.1:0-733 GCF_000164805.1 Carlito syrichta | reverse complement strand
AAAATATCAAACTGGCTGCCCTTACTTCTGTATTTCAGTCTCTCATAATTTAAACATAAGATAAAAGTTGACTTATTCAAACCTATTTGATATTCGTGCCTTCATTTTTATTATCTGTTTTTTTTCTCTTCAATCAAATAGTCAGGCTTTAATACTTATTGTAATGCTAGGTTAATGATCCAGGTATAAAACCCAAGCTGGGAAAAAATAGCACATTTTCTATGTGCCTGGCACTGGGACTAAGCAGTTTTTGTTTATATAATCATTTAATCCACGTACAAGGTTGTGAGTGTCCCCTAGTTTTCAAATGAGGAAACTAGACTCAGTGATTTGTTGAGGCATGAGGGAAGCACTGGTGACTTGCTGAAGGCCTGTTCCAACTGTTCTGCAATAATAGAAGCCAGAGCAGAAAACCAGTATGCTGTTTGGGGCATTCCAGCAAGTGCAAAAAATTGCACTCAGCGTCCTTCTTACTGCCTGGTCTTTATGACTCCTAGCTTAAAAATGAAACTCTTGATGTCTTTGAATACCATCTGACAGGTATTCAAAGGCATCAAGAGCTTTGTTGGCCTAAAGAAAACAGTCCACCACTCATTAGGTGTTTTTGACAGCCCATGCAGTTATTGAAATAAATATTTGTGTGCCACGCTATGTCTCTTTACTGAGGCCCTTCTCTGTCAAACACAACTGAGCAAAATTCATCTTTTTTAATTTGTGGGGCCAATTTTGGGTG
>NW_007060996.1:0-638 GCF_000164805.1 Carlito syrichta | reverse complement strand
TAATGGAGAGAATTAAAAAAATTTGAGGCCAGACAAGAAGAAAATAGGAAGGAGCTGTTGTCAGAAATGACAGCAGTAAAGAATACTGTGATGGAAATGAACAACAGACTAATAAGCATGGAAAGCAGAATCAGCCAAGCTGAAGAAAGAATCTCAGAGCTCGAAGACCAAAACACAGAACTAACCCAAACTGTCAAAAGCATAGAAAAGAAGCTCAAAAAGACAGAACAAAACCTGCAAGAGATGAATGATCACTTCAATAGACCAAACCTAAGAATAATTGGGCTTCCTGAGGCAGAAAGAGAAACAGAAGCCACACTGGAACAAACATTTCATGAAATCATTCAAGAAAACTTCCCTCATCTCATTAAGGATGAAAAAATTCAAACACAAGAGATTCAGAGAACCCCTGCAAGACAGCAAACGAGAACACCAACTTCCAGACACATAATAATTCGCCTAAACAAAGTAGCTATGAAAGGAAAAATCCTAAAGGCAGCAAGAGAAAAAGGCCAGACTACCTACCAGGAAAAACCAATTAGAATAGCAGCAGATTTATCCACAGAAACCCTTCAGGCCAGAAGAGCCTGGAGTCCTATCTTCAAAGTTCTAAAAGAGAAACAATTTCAACCAAGAAT
>NW_007060995.1:0-990 GCF_000164805.1 Carlito syrichta | reverse complement strand
CCGGCCTTGGCTTCCCAGAGTGCTGGGATTCTAGATGTGAGCCACTGCCTCCAGCCAGAAACATTTAATGCTTTAACCCATGTTTCTTTGCTGTTGGCCTATTGTCCTTCTGAGCTTATCAGAGGATTCTTGGAGTATGTGCTGGAGAATTCTTCTTTGGGGATAGGTGGTTCCTTACTGTGCTTGTTTCCTCTTCTCAAGGAACTCTATCAGGACAGAACAAAGCCCAGAGTTGAAGTGAAGAGCTCTCCCCCCATCGCCCTCCTGTGACCTGGGTATTTGGCACAGGATAATGACAGGGGGTTGAGGTCTTCAGGAAGGTCCAAAAGGTAGCTCTGAACAGTGCATGCTCAATGAACTATGGGCAAGACCCCAGGTGAGCATGTCTTAACCACGCTGGAAACTCATGTGGAAACCTCACACTCATCATACACTATGAGAAAAGTGCTGGGGGATTTAGAAGACACTCACAGCAATGAGAAAGTGTACTGCTTTTCACCAGCTCTACATGTGTTGGAAACGTCAGCCTCCATGACACACCCCTGCAGAGTTTTGTTCCCAGTTTTACATACCAGGTGCCAAGGGCACACACAGTCTTTCTTAAGGAGGGTTATGTAACAGATCAAAAGACTGCTGCTGAACACATATTTGCAAAGTGACAGCAAGTCAAGGTGCTGGAATCTGGCTTTAGCCTTTGGAAGAACTGTAGGCCTGAACGTGAAGTTGAAACCACCTGTTCAATGGCTGGTGGCCTGCTGAGTTTCCTGGGATGGAGTCTGGCAGGCAGAGGACTCTGCATACAGCAGTCACTCAATAAGGACCTTGCAGAAGAACAGTCAGTTCTGAGTGTCAGTGAGGCCAGCAGCCTCCCTCACGACTGCCTGGGCAGGTCTTGGTGAGGATGGTCAGGGCCTGACCTGGACACTGCCACTGCCAGAGGCCCAGAGGAGGAGGGTGCCTCAGGCTAAGCAAGCCTATGGAGGTAAGATT
>NW_007060994.1:0-962 GCF_000164805.1 Carlito syrichta | reverse complement strand
CAAGTTCTATTCCTGGCTTAATAAGCATTATTTAATTATAATAAAGGTTAAATTGTATCAGTTGTTTTTAATCAGCTACTTAAAATATTACATGACTTTCCCCTGTAAAGCTCCTAATGTGGGAAAATACAGATTTTTGAAAAATTAAAATATACTAACATTTGTAATGTAAAACCAGTTTTTTAATGATTTTTTGTTTTTAATAAACTTTACTGATTTCAGAACACATTATTTGAAAAATCCTTGCCTCATTAACAAGGGTAACTGCATAATCAACGTTTGTATGCCTAAACCTGAATTGTACCCTACATATTTATAATACAAAAGAGAAAGAAAAATCTTAACTATGGTGTATATTGTCACTGATTTGTTATCTATTACAAAAATTTGTTATCATTGCTTTATTACTATAAGATTAGTCTATAATGCTTCTTCCTTATACTGCCCATTTCTGGTTTTGTTGTCAAAATTACATAACTTGCCTAACTCTAGGAGTATTCTAAATTTTTTAGTACTAATATAGGCTGTATAAGATAGGGAACATTTGTTTCTTAATTGTTTGCTAAAGTTTCCATCGAAAACCTTGGAATTTAAGGTAACAAAACTTCAGTTGTTACTATTCAGATTTGCTATTTCATCTCACAGTTTTGAAAATATTTTTCTTTTTTTTTTTTTGAGTTGGATTCTCACTTTGTCACCCAGGCTGGAGTGCAGTGGCCACTCCTGGCCACCGCAGCCACGACCAGCTGGGCTCCAGTGATCCTTCCGCCTCAGACTTCCAAGTAGCTGGAACTACAGGTGTGCACTAGCACAACCGGCTGATTTTTGATTTATTGTAAAGATGAGGTCTCATCAAGTTGCCCAGGCAGTTCTCCAACCCGAAGGGTCAGGAAATCCACTCACTTCAGTCTTCCAAGGTGCGGGATTACAGGCTGAGCTAGCAAGCCCGGCAAAAATATTGA
>NW_007060993.1:0-782 GCF_000164805.1 Carlito syrichta | reverse complement strand
ATGGGGGAGGAGTCTACTCAGGCCTATTAATTTCCCCAGGGGTCAGACACTATCTGGAGTCAGAGACACATCTCAGAGCCCCAGATCTGAAGTCCATGACTGTGGGACCCTTGGGGGTGACTCCCACTCCCTGGAGTGTTTCCCGGAGTCCACCATACCCAGGAATCTAGGAAAGAAGGAAGTGCAGCAGGTACACAAAGACATTCACACAGGCAAAGCATTGAGTAAAAAATGAAATTCTCTGTAGAGTAGTATGAGAGCAGCCTTTGTGACTAAAGTGTTGCATTTCAAGGATGCAAATTCCATGAGGGTGGAAGCGTTACCCTCTGCCATCACCATCCTGTATCTGAGTCCAGAGTGAGACCGTGCTTCTCATGGGCAGGGCACCCCTACCTACTTGTTGAATGAACAGATGAATTCACTGTGCAGTAGGTTTGTGCGCTGTTTTGTAATAAATTAGAATTGAGCATATTAGAAGCAAACCTCTTTGAACACATTTGTTACAGTGATTTATGTCTGACAAATGCCTTTATGAGCAATTCAATTTGTCATATGAGTCTTTTTGGTTGTGAGAGTGTTTATAATCGTGTACATTTTTATGAAGTGCAATTACTCAAGTGAGCCAAGAGACTCCGTGGGTATTCAATTCTTCCTCACTCTTTAATTAATTCTTTCATGACTAAGAAATTAGCTAAAAAGACTATTGATTCTTACCCATACATATTTTCCCATGCACATGAAATGCATTACTGGTGAGGGGGGTTCAGACAACCCCCTGATAC
>NW_007060992.1:0-749 GCF_000164805.1 Carlito syrichta | reverse complement strand
TCAGACCTTGGAAATAAGTCAGCAAAAAAAAAAAGTACAATATTGGACACTTTTTGAGTCGTTAGGAATAGACTGAAGATTGTGTGAAATGCTTCACATAAGTGATGTCCCTTTGAGACAAATACCGCTATTATGTCTTTTTTTTTTAAATGAAAATAAAAACGAATGTTTAACGTTACCTGCAAATTTTCAGAGGTGGAGTCCACCAAGGACAAGGCAAAGGGCACTGTGTTACCAGAAACCAAGGCGAGCATAACACCAGTGCCCATGGTTGGGCGAATATTCAAGGTCACGTTGATTTGCCAACCCTCAGCACTGGATACGTTATCTGTTTAAAACAATGAAATAGAGGCAGGATCAATGTACTCTGAAAGTGTACCAGAAGGAATTCTAGCAATCTGATTAATACTCAAAGCCATCTTTGTGTAATACTAAAGATTCTCTTTCTCAACGTATACGATCTATACGACCTAGGCTATTTTTTTTTTTTTTTTTTTTTTTTTTGAGTTGGAGTCTCACTCTGTCGCCCAGACTGGAGTGCAGTGGCCGCTCCCGGCCACCGCAGCCTCGACCTGCTGGGCTCCGGCGATCCTTCCGCCTCAGCCTTCCAGGTAGCTGGAATTACAGGCATGCGCGACCACGCCCAGCTGATTTTTTGATTTATTATGGAGATGAGGTCTCGCTGCCCAGGCGGGTCTCGAACCCGCGGGCTCAGGCAATCCACTCACCTCAGCCTCCCAAAGGCGGAA
>NW_007060991.1:0-588 GCF_000164805.1 Carlito syrichta | reverse complement strand
GGCTCAGGCAATCCACTCACTCAGCCTCCCAAAGGCGCGGGATTACAGGCTAAGCCACCGAGCCCGGCTTAGAATAATTTTTTAAAAAGAAAAATGCGCTCCTTTCTTCCCCCCCTGCTGTCCTCAGCTGATAACCTTGGACGGCGTGCTGGGTTCCGACGCCCGGTTCAGCTGCACCGTCACCCACCCTGGGAACTCCCTAGATGACTTGCCTTGGCAGATGGCGCTGTTCTTTAATTAGCCGGGCAGTTGTGGCTTCCCCTCATTTAATCTCGGGAAGTCTCCACTTGTTCCGTCCCCTTCCCCCCTGGCCATCAGGCCTTCCTCCTATTCTCTCATTTTTTACTTTTGTTTGGCCCTTTCCCCTTGTGTGTAATCAGAATCCCATCTCGCCCTAGGGATGTCTGCCAAACTGTCTAAACCCTTCATTTCCATATGTGGCATCTGAGGTTCCTTGTAAACCCCTCTTATTCCCTTATTTGGTATGAATGCGCATACTCTGGGTGAACCAGTCCAGCGCCCAGCACCCTGAAGAGCCTAGGGGAGTGTCGTCCTCAGGTCTGCCATAACTTGGAGAAGTCCTCACGT
>NW_007060990.1:0-778 GCF_000164805.1 Carlito syrichta | reverse complement strand
TGATTTTTTTATTTATTGTAGAGATGAGGTCTCGCTGCCCAGGCGGGTCTCGAAACTGTGGGCTCAGGCAATTCACTCACCTCAGTCTCCCAAAGGCGCAGGATTACAGGCTGAGCCACTGAGCCTGGATTGTTTTGGTTTTTAAAATAAATTCTGGAACAAAAGTGTGGTGTAGAATAAATATAGATAAGTATAATTTTTAAGCCACAGCTGTATGACAAGGTCATTTTCAGCAAATCAAAGATGTACTAAATTGCTGCTTTTTAAAGTCAGTTTGTTGTTGCAGGTAATGACCATCTCAACAAGGAAACTAAAGAGCAGTTTGAGATCCTGAGGACAGTCATGGAACTCTTTCTTAGAGAAACGCACCTGCATTCAACATTATGTGTTCAATTTCAAGACAGCTCTAGGACCCAGCTGAAGTCCATCCATATTCCACAAGTTAAAAGCTCTGAATACGAAAACATGACTGCTCTTCAGTTTGGAGTAGCTGAACTGTGAAGTAAATTAACTGCAAATATGACAATAAAGAGTACCACCTAAGGAACTGTTCATTTTATTTTCGATAATCTAAGGCACTCCAACATGCACATTAATATTAAAAGTCCAGTTGGGCCTAAAACCTGTAATTATTTCATGTAGAGATGTATAAACTAGTCTGAGTGAATTGGCTTACCTTGATTTATTTTTATATCTGTTTGAAATGAGAGCTTAGCGATAAGTGCAAATAAATATATATTGTGTACTTTAAGACAAGTTCTCTTAAAATCTGGTGAAT
>NW_007060989.1:0-794 GCF_000164805.1 Carlito syrichta | reverse complement strand
GTCTCGAAACTTTGTTTACAGACCTCGCACTACACTCCCTGTCTATGTGATCAACTATCTGAAACTCCCGGTCGCTGCCATATCGGACAGTTATCTGCCGTGACGACAACCTCCCCCCTCCCATGTCACATTTCACAAAAATGCTCCTGTTCTCAAACTCTTAGAGAAAGCCTTAGAAACACCCAGCTTCAAACACTCAGCACCAAATATCTCTTCGGTGTTTGGACCCCTCTTCAAACTTGAGGAGGTGGACCAAACCGGTTTTTCTGTAATTTACTTTCTAAACAAACTTTTTCTCAGAGACCCTTGTGAAATTCTTTGCATCTTTCCCAGGACACAGCCACCGTGACCTAACAGTAATTACGCCTCCGTGCAACTGAAGAAACAACACACTGAATATATAACTTCACAACATTAGCATACTCTGGTTGAGGGTGTATTTTGTCCCTGTCTGTGGGACTTGTCCATAAAGCATAATGCTTTCTGATGATGACCCTATTTGGGTTCTTTAAAGGGATGAAAGTGTCAGATAGTTATGAGGCACCGCACTCCCCCGACCTTACCTCCTGGGTCTCGGAGGAGCCCTACGCGAGTGGGTGTTCAGGATGAGTGTCTGTGGAGGGGTTGAGGTGGTAAACAGCCCATCTGAGGAGAGTCCCCGGGGTGTGCGAGGGCTACTGCAGATTGCCGCTACTGCCTGGAGCCTCAGTGGGAGCTCACATGAGTCCTTGTCTTGGGGGATACTGTCACAGCCTCTCCAACCTGCTAGAATAAATGAGAGCTTTCTGTTCTGG
>NW_007060988.1:0-674 GCF_000164805.1 Carlito syrichta | reverse complement strand
AGAAGCCATCTCCTCTGTCCCTTCCTCTCTCTGTCTTTGTGGTCCAGTGTCCAAGGTTTATCTCCAAATAGTGAAATTTGTTAGTTTTTTTTCTTCTCTGGCAATTCAATACTGTTAAAGATATTACTATCCCTTGTTCCACACTAAGGAATATGTATTAGTTATGACAAATTTCAGATTAGTTTTAGCCTGTCCTATTAGCTTGACCAACTTAAAGGATAATAATAATTGTCTAATTATGTGCACTGGAATCATAAAACTTTGTATTACAAAGTGGTAATAAAAGAGGGAGACAAATAAGAGACGTGTTTTACAACTTACATACTGTAACCTTTTATGATCAGAATCTATATGCTTCCAATTAAGGCTGAATAAAGTAAGAGTTTGGATATATACATATATATTATACATAAAAATTATTTTGAAATAATTTAATCTACTACAGTAAAAGGTACAAAGTAGTAGAGAAATAGTACAAAATAATTCTCATATCTTTCACCTACAATACCCTGAATCTTAACTTTATTTCACACATACTTCATCATTCTCTTCACTTTTTAACTCTCTCTCTCTCTCTCTCTCTCTCTCTCTCTCTCTCTCTCTCTCTCTCTCTCTATCATCATGTGCTATGGTATGAATATTTGCTCCCTTTAAATCTCATGTTGAAATTTAAT
>NW_007060987.1:0-765 GCF_000164805.1 Carlito syrichta | reverse complement strand
TCCTTGAGCCCCAGGCACAGGATTCCGCAGCCCCCTAGAACCCTAGACCGAGCAAAGAGTTGCCTAGTGCCTGCTGAGAGCCCGCAAATCATTTTCAGGGCTGTTGCACCGAGGCACAGAGTTGGGAGGAAGACCCCAGAGATGAAGACAAAGTTACCCTGGAGAGTGTGCGATCTCATGGGAGATAGCACGTAGGAAATATGGTGGGCCAGGAAGCAGCGACTAATGGACATTAGCGCTAAGGACCAAGTGCCGCTACTGGAGGCCATGCGAAGGCATCACAGATCTCTGGGACTAGAGTCCGTGATTGTAGAATCACAGAATACCAAAATGTCAGAATTGGAGGTGACTTTACAGATTAGACAAATTAGTTCATCTATTTTCCACTGAGGAATTGGAGACAATCAGTGATTTGTCAAATTATTTAAGTTAACATTCACGAGTCACCTAGTCTGGTACCTGGCAATGGAGCCCACCGCCCCCTATGTCAATACTCTTACCATGGTCCCTCAGAGACTCAGACACAGAGCTGAGGTGGTCATAGGGTCTTCTGACTCCCCATCCCTGAACGTTGCAAATGTGATAAATCAGCCTCGTGCGAGGCCCTTGCTCGTGCCTGACATCTGGACACTAGGCCTCACCAGAAGACTCTCCGTTCTCCACCTCTAGATAGCACCTCTGGCCTTCCTGATTTCTGGTCAGTGGGTCAAGGATATTAAGTAGCATCTGTTTTAGAACCTCCTAACCGTGCCAATGCTACTGTGT
>NW_007060986.1:0-977 GCF_000164805.1 Carlito syrichta | reverse complement strand
GTCCAGAAATTTCCAGTTACAAGTCCATGTTCCATATGCCACCATGATGTAACAGTTTTGTCTTGTCTGGCTGTCTCCTGCGATCCTCACACTTTATCTCACAGCAGCACCTATTTTCTTCCCAGCTATCCCATTCATGAAATCTCAATAGTTATTTTATACCTCTTGGTAGGAAACAGAACTGTCATCTGGCAGAACATTGGGAAAGGAAAACACTCGGATTGCAACAACATCAGAGTAATGTCCACAAGGTGGCAGAAGACTGGAATAAGGAAGCTAACAACAAAACAATGAGCTATTTTATATTTTTGTGTTTACTGACCACTTTTCTATGTTCCAGACCCTATGCTAAGTGCTTGATATGCACCTGCCCACAATATTTGTGAGGCATGGGATTTTAAATATATCACCTCCTTTAATATTTTAATTTTCATTATCCTAGTAAAATAATGTGCCTATGTCCCCCAAAACTGCAAACCTGAAGCCTCATTGTACTAACAGTATGCTATAACCTAGGAGCTAGCAAACTTGTCCTGTCAAGGGCTTTCCAGGTCATTCATCCTTGTCCTTAGCACTCAACTCCTTGTAGCAGGAAAGGAGCCATTCACACTATGTAAATAAATGAGTGTGACTGTGTTCCAATAAAATTTGTTTATTAAAAAAATGTGGTAGACCAGATTTGGCTCATGAGTCATACAGAGTGAGAAAGAATTTTTATCTAAGAAATGCAAAAATTATCAGGCCCAGAGGGACATTGAAGCTTTTCTATAATAAAAGGAAAACATTTCTCATTCACATTTGTAGCAACTCGAAAAAATGACAACTTTCTGCCTCTGGCTGGCCCAAGCATCTTATGATGTTTGTTATGACTTCACTTCCTGTTTAATTATATGCAGTGAAGATTATCTCTTTGCTCTTAAGTAGAATTGAAATTCTACCTTTTAATTTGTCTGCAAGTTCAAACAACCCACAGAGAG
>NW_007060985.1:0-722 GCF_000164805.1 Carlito syrichta | reverse complement strand
GAAAAATGGGGTTTTCATGGTGGCGGTTCTAATGAACGGTAAACCGATTGAATATCGGAAGGTGACTAACTCACGAGGGGAAAAGGTGAGCCATGGGGAGAGAGAGGTTCAAAAGTTGGGGGCACTGTGGAACTTCCTGGTAGAAAGATTAGTCTCACAGACAGGAGAAAGAATTCTGAAAGAACCGGAGGCCTTTGTGGTATCCCGTATTGCTGTTCATTAAGATTTCAGCATCCTCCCCTCATGTCCCACCACCACTCCTTCCCTCTGGAAGTCAGACATGCTCAGGTGACTTGTTCTGGCCAGTGACCGACATCGCTTTCCGGTGGAGACTAAGACCACTGTTAGTTTTGCCACGCTCGTTCCCTCCCTGCCCACCAAGGAACCTGCAATTCTCCAGTGGCTACTAGGGCAACCTGGGTTCCTAAGTGAGAATGACGACAACTCGAATAGAGCACTCCTATGAACATCAAAGTATATTATCTAAGACAGAAGTGTAATGCAAATTTAAACAGCAAATATCTAACACTGAATCATACACGATTTTCAGCAATGAAGAGCCTAGCCCCTCAAGTAAAGAGAAAAATTAAATCAAGCTATTAAATACAATTTTTGTTTATCTCTGATTTTAAGATAATTTTTTTTTTGGTTGAACCACCATGCCCATCATTGATTTTAAGATAATTTTTAGAGAAAATTTTTCAGTTAGATAATTTGATACT
>NW_007060984.1:0-1406 GCF_000164805.1 Carlito syrichta | reverse complement strand
CATTTGAGAAAACATTGACTTGTGACTTGAGGTCACCCCAAAGGTGCACATGAGCATAATTGTGACAATGTTTACTGGCTCACTAACCTGGCTTATATTGTTTTACAAATGGAGTTTTATCTTTCATCACTAAAATTTCAGTTGATTTGATTCAATTGTTTGCTGTGATCTACACAAAGCATCATATCCTTATGTCTGTGTCTCCTCAGCTCTTCTTTCAAATATGGAACCTAGATTTCAATTTTGTAATTTGAAAGGTAAAAAATGATTGTAGTGATCTCTATGCCTATTTGGAAAGAAAATTAGTTTCAAGTTGGATAAAAATGTATTTGAAATAGTGTATAAGGTGAACTTAGACCTAGTGTTTAGGTTGTTAATTTATTACTTCCTTTTGACATGAAGGAGAGTTTTGAGAATTGATTGTTTCTTATGTTTCTCTTTTTAAAATATTTTTTATTATAAAGATGCGGGGCACAATTCAGGGTTAGGTATACAAACGTTGATCATGCCAGTACCCTTGCTGATGAGGTATGCCCCACCCCTAGCAGTTTCCCTCAACTGCCAGTCCCACTCCCCTCCCCTGACAGTTTCCCATTACTGCCAAACATTTTCTCATAGTATTATGATTGGTCAAGTTTTGCTTATGAGTGAGAACATATGGTACTCTGTTCTTTGTTTCTGTGATAGACTACAGAGTATCATCAACTCCAAATCTATCCAAATTGCTGCCAAGTCCCATATGTTTGTCCTTTTTATGGCTGCATGATATTTCCATTTTGTACATGTACCACGTTTTCTTTATCCAGTCCAGGTTTGATGGGCAACATTGTTGTTTCAAAGTGTTTGCTATTGTGAATAGAGCTGCAACACACATACATGTGCAGGTATCTTTTTTGTAGAATGATTTGAGTTCCTCTGGGTATATTACCAATAGGGGAATTGCTGAGTCATATGGAAGATCAATTTGTAGTATTTTCAGAAATCACCACATGTCTTCCAAAGAGGTTGCACTACCTTACATTTCGACCAGCAGTGTAGAAGCCTTTCTTTTTCTCCACATCCTTGCTAGCATCTGTTGTTGTTTGTATTTTAGTGATGGCCATTCTTACTGGGCTTAGATGGTATTTCAATGTAGCTTTGATTTGCATTTTTCTGATGATGCCTGAGTGTCTGTTGACTGCCCTTATATCTTTTTTTGAGAAGTGTCTATTTATATCTTTTGCCCACTTTTAAAAGAGACTGTTTTTTTTTTCCTTTCCGGCATTTGAGTTTCTTGTAGATCCTAGAGTTTTGGCCTCTGCCATATATACAGTTGACAAATAATATTTCCCATTCTGTGGGCTGTCTCCCTACTGACTTGATGGTGTATTCTGCTTTGCAGAAGTTCATTAATTTTATGAGGTCCC
>NW_007060983.1:0-625 GCF_000164805.1 Carlito syrichta | reverse complement strand
GAAAAAGAAAAAAGAATACCAGCATTCTTCACAAAAGTACAGGCAAAAGATTAAAAACACACATGAACCAACTCCAAAACCCAAAGAAAAACAACAAATGAACAGGAACAACTCTGTAAGAACCTTATGACAGGGATCAACTCTTGCATTTCAATTATTAGCCTAAATGTGAACGGACTAAATGCACCACTGAAAAGAATAGAATGGCAAAATGGATAAAATATCATCAGGCAACAATCTATTGCCTTCAAGAGACTCACCTCACTAGAAAGGACACCCACAGACTCAAAGTACGAGTATGGGAAACAAACTTTCAGGTGAATGGAATACAAAAGAGAGGAGGAGTAGTGATCTTAATTTTAGACAAAATATCCTTCAAGCTATTAAAAATCAAAAAAGATACAGAAGGCCACTACATAATGATAAGAGGCTCAATCCATCAACAAGAAATATCTATCCTAAACATATATGCACACAACATAGGTGCATCAACTTTCATAAAGCAACTACTTGGAAAACGAAAGAAAAATATTGACTCTAACACTATCATAACTGGGGACTTTAATACCCCACTCACAACCTTAGACAGATCATCAGGACAAAAAATCAGCAAGGAGATCCGGAG
>NW_007060982.1:0-742 GCF_000164805.1 Carlito syrichta | reverse complement strand
GCCATGCAGAGACTGTCAGCTCTCAGTGTGTGTAGACAAGGGGATCAAAGTATGCAGGAATTTCGTGCCCATCCGTGTTGTCGTGCCTGTGGCACTAACGCCATTAGAGGGGGCTGGGCATGGCTTGGCGCAGGCAGCAAAGTGACGTTTCCTTTCGCCCAAGCCTTGTGATCGTCGGACCGCGCTGCTCAGGTAGCCTTTCACGCAGTGCCCTGAAAGACTAGCCAAAACTGGTTTAGGCCACTCCCCACACCTGTGTGAGCCTGCCTATTCCCTCAACCCCAAAGGTCATCATTACTTCTACCAACTCCCTATCTCTGACCCAGAACCTTAAAGCCCACACTCTAGTGACAGTCTCTGGGAGTGAGATACCTGCTCCCTGCATTGTCTGTCATCTTTTTCTTCTTGAAATGACCTCTGTGGATTGCGTGTAAATCTATTCTCCCAGTCACCAGGGGATCATTTTAAAACTTTCTTTTTTTTCAGGAACAAGAGATTGTTCTTCAACTAGACCATATAGAAATTATGTTTCAATAGCAGTGTATATTTAATTAGAGTAATCTCACTTGAATTTACTTACCTAATGTATTATTTAGCAAGTAGACCGTCTTGTTTGCCAAGTACCATGGAGATCTCTGATAAGAACTTCTGTTATGAGGGCATTACAGTTAAAAATCAGGCATGTCTGAGGGTTATATTTTAAGTCTTTGAGAATGTGACTGTCCTACTCAAACAGAAACTG
>NW_007060981.1:0-795 GCF_000164805.1 Carlito syrichta | reverse complement strand
TGGCACAAAGCCGCCAGTCACACAGGGAGGCTCTGGGTGCCTGCCCCTCAGAGACACCAGTCCCATTCCTGGCTAAAGTACCCTGTGGGAGAACCAGGGACACTCTCGCTGCTTACCACCTGCCCTTTGGAGCTTTGGTGCTCTGGAACTCTGGGCCCACCCTGGCTGAGGCATTCAGTGTGAGACCCCAAGCTGGGGGACCCAGACAAGCAGAGAAAAACAGATCTACATAAACTGCCTTGCCATTCTCCAGGCAGAGACTTCCATTGCCCTGCCCACCTATCAACAAACTTTACCTCAGTTCCTAAGGCAACATCACTAAACAGGAGAGAAAGCCCCACCCTTATGCTGCAACAAAAAACAAAGGGGAGAGGCTAGAATCGGAGATCAGAGAAGTGACTTTAGTCTGATCGCTTATTTTGACTTATGATTTTATCATTGTAACTGTTGGTTTTGATCATGTTTGTTGTTTGCCTTCTGATTTACACGGTTTCTTGATTTTATGGTCTGTCTCTGTGTAGTTATCAGTACTCTTCAGGGACTCTTTCTTATATGTCTTTCTTCACTTCTTACTGGCCTTGTGTCTCTTTCTCACCTGATAGTTGGTATGTATATCTGTTCTCCCTCTCGCTCTTCTCTCTTTCTAACTCCCTATTGACCACCCCTTCCTCTGTTATTTTCCTCTTTTATACCCCCCTTTTTTATCTAGGGACCAAGACTACATGCTGCTGAATGGACAGATTGTACGGCAGAGGGAAACAGGTTCCAGTGTGCTCATACACCTGTTTTTGGATG
>NW_007060980.1:0-941 GCF_000164805.1 Carlito syrichta | reverse complement strand
TGACACACAACGAACCTACATACCTATGGGGTACAGTGTGAAGTTTCAGCGCATGTGTCCATTGTATAGTGGATCCAGAGACCCGCGAATGTCGGTCCATATTGCCACAGCCCCTAGAGAAGAGCATAGCAAGGACGCAATATTCCTGAGAACTAATAAAAAGTGCTCTTCCCCTTATCTCTTTGCGCTCCCGTAGTCTACACTCCATCAACCGAAAGATGCAAATCTCCCTTAATTCCTTTTTCTGAATGGTTATAAGTTTGAATAATATAGAATCGGTGTAATTGTAAGCCTGGTGATTGTCTCACTTTTGTGTAATGCTTGATGTCTCAGGTCTGGTTTGGATCAAAAAATGTTACTATGATCCATGTGGCCGATCTCAAGTTCTATACAATGCTCTGGCGGTCACGTGACTAACGTACTAACAACTCTGGACTGATAAAAGTGAACTGTAAAAACCTGGAGGGTGAACAGAACCATTTTAGAAAGACCTCGAGTCTGGCTGTGCTCCCTGGATTCGAAGTCATACATGCACTTCTTTCCACCAGGTCCCTGCCCTCTTGATTTATTGGTATCAAGGGGAGCAGTTGAGCATTACTCAGACCATAATACAATGACCAAATCAAGATGAGTCCATATCCACCACTTTGAACATTCACTATTCTTTGTGGTGATAACATTTAAAAACTTCTCTCCTGGCTATCTTGGAATATTCAGGACATCGTTATTTGCCAGGGTCACCATACAGTGCCATAGCACACCTGAATTCACGCTCCTCTAATCGCAAACTAGTACACACACTGACCAACCTCTCCCCTGCCCCACAGGCGCTGATAGGCAGTCACCCTTTCACTCCCCGTCCCATCTCCTTCCCAGCACTTCCTGGGCAACTCTCAGCCTCTTGACCTCTCCTGGCTGGCCCAGGTCCTTCTCCTGCCTCC
>NW_007060979.1:0-758 GCF_000164805.1 Carlito syrichta | reverse complement strand
ACGGAAGAGCAATGGCTTTGGGATAGGAGACGGACAGGTCAAAATCAAAAACACTTTAGAAATTCGATAGGTGAACAGATTCATGCTTTTCCCAAAGATGACAGCGAAGCGGTCACGTCGCTCACTGTGGCACCATGGAGTTGTGCACTTTGTATACAGGAAACGTTGAATACAGCTCTGCTAGGCCTATGCACTCAATGTAGGATCATATACGCTGAAAAACAGGGAGAATCAGGTGTCACGCCAAAGACCAAGCCAGTATAATACTTGTTGCCCCCCCCATTCAGTGACGTGCCGTTTTTGAGGAATGTCTCCCATGGAAGACTCTTGTTTTCCGGAAAGCAAACAATGGCTCTCGGGCCTCGTTGGCAAATGAAGCCGCAGAGCCATTGTATTCCGTGTGAGACGCCCGTGTCAAAAGAGAAAACTTTTCAGCATTCTCCGCTGAATGAAGCATGCTTGGCTACCCATGGCTGTGGAGATCTGGATCCAGTCAGTGCAGCACCTGAAGTTGCACTCTGGTCACCAAATGCTCCCTGCCTATAATGGTGTATATGCAGGGGTGCTCTGAGAATCAGGGCGGAGAGCACGCACAAAGCCAGTGTATACAGACTGCCAGTGAAGTGCAGTGCAGCGCAGGCTTCAATAGCGTGTCCCCAGGAAGACCCAGCTTCACCCCCAGTGTAACAGAGGCTCTCCGTGCTTACTCAGCAATGAAAACGGCACAGCCCTGGTAGTCCTTATTGGGTTTAAATGCC
>NW_007060978.1:0-561 GCF_000164805.1 Carlito syrichta | reverse complement strand
ACAATCACACAGGATATACTTATATTAAAAAACAATTTGTTGCCCATTTGACATTTGAACAGGGCTGGGAGCCCTGCATTTTATCTGTCAGCAACTGGGAGGGGGGAAGGAGGAACATATTGGATTCTCCAGCATCCCCCCCCACACTCCCCAGGACAAGAATGAGGGAGGCATCACAGAAGAGGGAATGAAAGCCAAGGTCAAAAGGTGATCTGAAGCCAGGCTTGGTGGCTCAGCCTGTAATCCCGCGCCTTTGGGAGGCTGAGGTGAGTGGATTGCCTGAACCCGCGGGTTCGAGACCCGCCTGGGCAGCGCGACATCATCTCTACAATAAATAAAAAAATCAGCCGGGCGTGGTAGCGCATGCCTATAATTCAGGCTACTTGAAAGGCTGAGGGGGAAGGATCGCCAGAGCCCAGCAGGTCGAGGCTGTGGTGGCTGGGAGCGGTCAATGCACTCCAGTCTGGGCGACCGAGTGAGACTCCAACTCAAAAAAAAAAGTGATCTGAAATCCCAGCTTGCCTAGGAAAAGTCAGCCCCAGGTCAGAGAACAGAAGGTTG
>NW_007060977.1:0-709 GCF_000164805.1 Carlito syrichta | reverse complement strand
TCAGACAGAGCCACACTGTATTTATGATGGCCATCCAGGCAGTACCCAAGAATACAAGATCTACTGGTGGGAGAAAGGTCACAGCTTTGATATGTCTTGTATCAAAGATGTGCCATTAAGGAGCCCCTGGTGCATGTGGCAGACCCCAAGCAGCCGGTCACCAATACCTGCCTCATAAAGGACATCTACACCATCAAGGTGGAAGGTTTGACCTTCACCTCCCCCTTCTGCCCTCAAGTGAAGCAGAATGACTACTGCAGGTCCTGGTGGAGTCAACACCAAGTTCACCCTGCCATAAGAGGACTGGCCTCTCCACCAGTCCCAAGTCTCCAAACACACACTAGAGGCCAATGGTATTCTACACAGAGGACTACCCAACAGCGAAGATGGGGAGGATTCCTTCAGCACCACCAGCATGCAGCCAACACCAAGAACGACTGGGACCTGGGCTTCACCATCAACCTGAACTTCAACGACCAGTTGTGCGAGCCGTCGTGCTCCACCAACTCCCGGAGTCAGCACCTGGCTCTCCTCCTACCCTGGCCAGCCTGGCCTTGCATGGGCCAAGGGACTGTGCATTCTTAGTGTGGGGAGGCACTTTCCTCTCTCTCCCTCCTGCAGGAGGGGATATTAGGGGCCTGGGCTGGGGGAAGGGCACATCACAACCCTATTTTTGATCATTTTTTTTTTTTTAGTTGGAGTCTCACTG
>NW_007060976.1:0-688 GCF_000164805.1 Carlito syrichta | reverse complement strand
GACTTGAATCCGTGGGCTCAGGCAATTCTCTCATCTCGGCCTCCCAAAGAGCTGGGAGTATGGGTTAGAGACACTGAACCTGCCATAAAAAGAAAGAACCGCATTTTTTTTGTTTTGTTTTTGTTTTTTTTGGAGGGGGTTGGAGTCTCACTCTGTCGCCTAGGCTGGATTGCAGTGGCTCGCTCATGGGTACCGCAGCCTCAACCTGCTGAGCTCAGGCGATCCTTCCACCTCAGCCTTCCAAGTAGCTGGAACTACAGGCATGCGCCACCACACCCAGCTAATTTTTTTATTTATTGTAGAGATGAGGTCTCGCCAAGTCTCCCAGACTGGTCTCAAACCTGTAGGCTCAGGTATTTCTTTCACCTGGACCTCCCAAAGTGATGGGTTTATAGGCATGAACCACTGTACCCAGCCTATATATATATATATATATATATATATATGTGTTTTTTTTTTTCCCTTTTTAAAATAGAGATGACGTCTCACTATGTTGCCCAGGCTGATCTTGAACTTCTAGAGCTCAAGCAATTCTCCCACCTTGGTCTTCCCAAAGTGCTGGCGTTACAGATGTGAGCTACCATGCCTGGACACCATGTCAGAGCCCCTTCCTCCCCTATTCTCCTGAGAACAAGGGGCATTTTTAAACCACTCTCAGAAGGAACAGAAGCTGATATCCTGAAGAGAA
>NW_007060975.1:0-865 GCF_000164805.1 Carlito syrichta | reverse complement strand
GAACACCATTTTCCCGGCATGCCAGGCCCGGGACAGAGCTCCCATCCTGTGAGTGGGCAACAGGTGGAGGAAGGAAGTCCCAGCCTCTCGGACTCACTTGCCAGGAACTGAACCTCTAGGACACAGAGCTGGAAAGAAGACACTGACACTGTGGTCTGGGAGCTGAGGGAAAACACAGCACCAACTTCTCGACCACGCGCAACCATGCAGACCTTTCACTATGTACAGCTAGCGCCGGGGATAGGTCATGGCCATGTGCCACCTATTCTCAATGCTGTCACGGAGACCAAACATTTCTGGTGGCTGCATGCCTAACTTAAGACAAACTCCACAGACTTTGAAGAACTTTTTGAAAGCAGCTGCAATCATGGGTTATGACTGTTCTCTGAGTGGATGTCCACAGAGCTCCCATACTTTTGGTGTGGGCGTGGAATCTCTATGCTTTTTCTTCACTTATTCATTGGAAGGCATTCATCAGCATTTCGGACACCAATCCACAACCACGTATATTAAAATGTATTAAATTAAACGCCATGCCAAGTGGGATTTATTTCTGGGAAACATGTGTAGCACAACTTACAAAATATAAATGGAATTTCATACAAAACTCAATCAAAGTAACATACCGCACTAGCAGTATAAAAGCAGCGACATACAACCTTCTTCAGTGAGGTGGAAAGGGAATTGAGAAAACTTCACACTGATTCATGATAGAAGCCACATACAACCTTCTTTGTTGAGGTGGAAAGGGAATTGAGAAAACTTCACACTGATTCATGATAGAAACCCTACAGGTAACTCAGAATAGAAGAAAACCTCCTTCACCTGATAAAGGCCACATAGGAAACACAAACTGACATGATTA
>NW_007060974.1:0-1238 GCF_000164805.1 Carlito syrichta | reverse complement strand
TAAGTCAGGGTCTCACTCTATCACTCCAGCATGGGGTGCAGGGGCACAACTATGGATCACGGAAGCAACAATCATCTGGGATGAAGAGATTTTTCTGCATCAGTCTCCCGAGTAGATGAGACTACAGGTATGCACCACCATGCCTGTGCAATTTCTCTATATTTTTTATTTTGTAGAGATGAGGTCTCACTATGCTGCTCAGGGCTGGCCTCAAACTCTCTGAACTCAAATAATTCTCCCACATTAGCCTCCCAAAATGCGGGATTAATGGCATGAGCCACCCTGCCTGTATGCTATTGCCCATTTCTTATAGTGGCAATCCAAGAGACCTCAGTGAATAAATTAATAAAAGGAAAAGGAAAAAGGAAAGAGGGAGGGAAGGACAGAATAGGATGAGAGGAAGGAAGAGGGAAGGAGGCAAGGAATAGCTGGTTACAGTTGTGTGCTTCTGATGACCCTATGACACCCTGAGCTGCCCCAGGAGTGCAGAGAGTTGGGATTTCCATGAGGTTTTGGAGGAGAGGGTATGAGGAAGGAGACATCATCGATCAGCATGTCTGTCTGCCCCTGGCCCAGCATGGGACCTGCCAAAGAGATGACAGGTTCTTGTCCTGAATTTATGACACACCTACTGAGTGACCTTAGATGAGCCACTGAACTCAAACCTAGAGATAATGTCAGAATGTCTCCCACTTGTGAGATGATCACTGATCCTTAACCACCTTCTCATGGCCAGAGTGGTGATGCATGTGCTGTTGTAGTTAGCAGCTGATGAGAGGCAGGAGTTGGTTCACATGTTCTGGCTTCATGGCAACTGTTTCTTGGCCTTAACCAATGCATACATCCTAAGCCTTGGGACCCACATATATTTGCATGATGGGCTGAACCACTGTGGATTTCCTCTCCTACAAAACCTAGAATATGGGACTTGGTTGACAGCCTTGAAACATGCATGCCAGAAACGATGTCAAGATGGTGGTGTTGGCACACCTACTGCATACAGCAGGAGCAACATGCTGCCTCCTTTGCTTAGAAAAGTATTCAGTCGGTTTATTGACCACCTTAGAATAAATGGGGAGAAAGGGAGTGTCACTTGGGACCCAGGGTTGTCTCAAATGTGCTGGTTGTCTCAAATGTGCTTTCTTCAAATGTGAGACTCTTATCTAGTCTGTATATAAAGTCAGACAAACTCGAGTTTTATTGTTATAGATGAATAAACTGCATCAAGGTGGCAAATT
>NW_007060973.1:0-729 GCF_000164805.1 Carlito syrichta | reverse complement strand
ATTGTTTAAAACAAAAGGAACAGGAGGGATGAGCATGAAGAGACTGCAACTTCCTAGACCTTTTCTTATTTTCACCAGTTAGGTAAATCTACTGGATTTTGTTCTGAAATAGTGTTTTCTCACATCTGGAAGGAGAGAGTAAGACTCGTGGACAGGAGGTATGAGAACATAACCCCCACGGCGATTCTGTTATCTGCATTCCCACCAAAATTCCTGGAAAGGAAGGCCTCAATGAAAGGTCCCAGATCTTGGACTGGTCACGGAGAGCATGCAGATGGCCTAGGGGCTGTGGCCTAACCTGGGACCCTCTTCTCAGCAGTGGATCTAGCCAGATTCACTGCACCATGTCTCTGTGAGCATGGACAGAATCCAAATGCTTCATATTAACAAATAAACTTCTTGATTGCTGGAGCCCAACAGGTTGACGCTGGGGTGGCCATGAGTGTGGCCTAGCACTCTAACCTGGGGGACAGAGTGAGACTCCAACTCAAAAAAACAAGACAAGCCAGGCTCGGTGGCTCAGCCTGTAATCCCGTGCCTTTGAGAGGCTGAGGTGAGTGGATTGCCTGAGCCCGCAGGTTGGAGCCCCGCCTGGGCAGGTGAGACCTCATCTCTACAATTTAAAAAAAAAAATTAGCTGAGCATGGTAGCGCACTTCTGTAATACTGGCTACCCGGAAGGCTGAGGTGGAAGGATCGCCAGAGCCCAGCAGGTCAAGGCTATGGTGGC
>NW_007060972.1:0-820 GCF_000164805.1 Carlito syrichta | reverse complement strand
CCAGCCAGATGACTAAACTATCTGGCATTATTAGTCATCCAGATGGCTAGCCAGCTGACTTAAATTGCTCTCTACCTCTCTAGCCATCTGGATAGCCAGCTTTCCTTTTTTTTGAGTTGGAGTCTCACTCTGTCGACCAGACTGGAGTGCAGTGGCTGCTCCTGGTCACCGCAGCCTCGACCTGCTGGGATCCGGTGATCCTTCCACCTAAGTCTTCCAAGTAGCCAGAATTACCAGCATGAGCTACCACACCCGACTGATTTTTTGATTTATTGTAGAGATGAGGTCTCACTGCCCAGGTTGGTCTTGAATCCACGGGCTCAGGCAATTCACTCACCTCAGTCTCCCAAAAGCAAGTGATTACAGGCTAAGCCACCGAGCCCGGCTTAGCCAGCTTTCTTAGCTAGCTGACCTAATTATCTAGCCAGCTGTCTAGTCAACTGACATAACTAAGTCACTACGTAGCTAGCCAACTGGCAAGCCAGCTGACTTAACTAGCTGTTTTAACTACCTGGCCTGCTTTCTAGCCAGTTGAATTATCTAGTTTGCTACATATTTAGCTAGCTGGCTATCCAGCTGAATTATCCAGGTGACTTATCTTGCTAGCAAGCTGTCTAGCGAGCTGACATAACTGGCAAGCTTCCTACCTAGCCAGCTGGTTAGTCAGCTCACTTAACTTGGTCACCTAACTATCTAGACTGCTGGCTCTACAGCTGACATAGCTAGCTAGCTACCTAGCTAGAGGACTGGCTTGCCAGATGACTTAACTAGCTTAATTAACTAGCTAGCCAGCTGGCTAGCCAGCTGAATTATTTGCCTA
>NW_007060971.1:0-816 GCF_000164805.1 Carlito syrichta | reverse complement strand
AGCTGGAGCCTTCTGTGGACTCCTGCCTCCATCCCTGCTGCCTTCACTACTGTGACGGGCTCCGGGAGAGTGGCGATGCAGACACAGGGTTACCGGGCAGGATTTCACGAACAGGGGAAGATCAAGGTACAGGTTCCACAACCACCTTGTTAGGCCCAGAGGCTTCAGATTGGGGTACACGGACCCAGTCCAACTAGAATGAGCTCAGTCTAATGCAGACATGTCCAACCCATGGCTGGCAGGCCATAAGCGGCCTGAGACAGCTAGTCATGTATCCACACAACATCTTTCAATGTCATGTGTTTTTATCTTTTATTTTCTTTGTGACCCCGTGCGTCATTCCACTTTTGAAGTTCACCACCACGGCTTATTCCTGACATCGCTTTCTGACGGCACATCCCTTCGTGAGCCGCTGTTTTCAGTTACGAAGAGCACGGAGGACAAATTGAACAACTGATTCTGATGAGCACCTTGGGAACTAACAACTGAAACCATGTCCATGAACTCAGGCATCAGTGGATTCGTCTTACAAAAACAAGGTCAAATTTTCCACTGGATTTATATTGCTCTCATTTTTCTAAACTTTATGATAAAAAAGAAGCATGTCCTGCCAGTCATGGTGTCTCATGCCTGTCATCCCAGCACTTTGGGAGGCCAAGATGAACGGATAGCCTGAGCCCACAGATTCAAAACCAGCCTGGAAAACATGGCAAGACTTCATCTCTACAATAAATTTTTAAAAACTAGCCAGGCTTGGAGGCACGTGCCTGTGGTTCCAGCTATTTGGAAGGCTGAAGTGGAAGGACTTCCTGAGCG
>NW_007060970.1:0-786 GCF_000164805.1 Carlito syrichta | reverse complement strand
GGTATTCTCTCTCTATAGATATATGCGAATAATAAACGAATTCTCCATTCTTTTTCTCCAAGATGTATCTTTTTTCTATAAATAGAGATTATGTCTATTATTTTAATTAAGATAATGAACACTTTTGCAAGGGCAATTTAGTTCCTCAAAGTAGCACATTTTCTAATTTTCCAATACAGTGTTTTGTTTTGTTTTGTTTAGATGTCTGTATTAGTTAGGGCCCCTAAGAAAGAGAAAGAGAAAGAGATTTATTATGTAAATTGGCCACATGATTATGGAGGTTGAGAAATTCAACCCCAACCATTGCCATCTGCAAGCTGGAGGACCAGGAAAGTCAGTGTTGCAATTTAGTCCAAATCTGAAAGCCTAAGAACCAGAAGAGCCAATTATGTAAGTCCCACAGGCCCAACAACTATGATTTCAGATGTTAGAGACAGGAAGAGGTGAGAGCTGTGCCAGCTGAAGGCGGGGGGGGGGGAGAGAGAGAGAGAGAGAGATCATACTTTCTATGCCTTTTTGTTCTGTTTGGACCCTCAAAAGATTGGATGATGTGTGCCCATATTGGTAAGGAAGGATTTTCTTTACTCAGTCTACTTATTTGAATGTGAATCTCTTCTGAAAACTCCCTCACAGACACATTCAGAAATAATGTTTATCAGCTATCTGGGCATTCCTTTGCCCAGTCAAGCTGTCATATAAAAGTACCCATTCTACTATCAAAGTCTATGTCTCTCTAAAATATGCATAGTAAACTCAATGTTGGCACAAAATTAATTTTCCCACAGA
>NW_007060969.1:0-675 GCF_000164805.1 Carlito syrichta | reverse complement strand
CCAACCTGATCTCTTGAGCGTAAGTGATCCTACTGCCTCAGCCTCCTAAAGTGCTGGGTATGACAGGCACAATCTCTCCGTGTCTGGCCTTTATTTCCATGAATTTAAGAGGTGTAAATAGTCTGTGTTCTGTGCTTCAGTCGTACCTACCAACTCCACGTGTGCCCATGGTACCCAACAGGTAATTTTTTATCCCTCTACCCTTTCTGTTCTCCCTTTCTGAGTCTCCAGCGTTCCTTATAACATTTTCTGTGTCTTGGGGATTTTTTTTTTTTTTTGGAACCGAGTTTCACCGCTTGAGAGGATTCTTCATTTAGCTCCCATGTATAAGTGAGAGCATGTGATGTTGGTTTTTCCGTTCCCGGGTTAGTTCACTTGGGATGATGGGCTCCAAGTTCATCCCAGTTGTTGCCAGTGACACTGCTTTATTCTTTTTGATAGCTGAATAGTATTCCACGACATCTATATAACACATCTGTACTATCCGTCGATCGGCTTCTGGACATTTAGGTGATTCTACATCTGTGCGATTGTGAAATGTGTAGCAATTAACATGTGAGCGCAGGTTTCAAAAATAACACTTTTGCAGAAAGAGCCAACATCATTAAAAGTCAGGAAATGTCTGACTTTTGACAATAGGGAGTTAATTCTAAGATAGTGGTTCTCCTTCCCTAA
>NW_007060968.1:0-749 GCF_000164805.1 Carlito syrichta | reverse complement strand
GTTAAACAAATGAAAACTTGGGAAAATAGATAGATAGATGACATCTACCAAGTACCCGATAGCCTTCAGTTAAATTTATATAAGGTCACAGCACATTTCAAAAATTCTTTCCTTTAGACGGGGAGAGTGGAATCATAATGCAGAACACAGGCTCCAGTCAGAAGCTCCTGTATATGCTGTCTTTTCTGTGTCCCCATCCCAATTACACAACAACAGGGCATGCTCTAGAGTTCAATTTGCCTATAATACACCTTCTCTGAATTTCTTGCTTGCTTTATTTCCATTCCCCACACTCAACCACTAACCTTATCCTACCTGACAGATGCTCGTAAATATTTGTTCAACTTATCTGAACATTACTTAGTGTAGATGAATTTTCACAAACATCTGGTCTTGAAGGAATAGGAGAGTCTGAAATTCTCAGATTCTTAAAATCTTTCTCAGGATATAGTTAAACAAGAATGAATAAAACTTAAAAGACAATACCAACAGCTTTGATATGCACATGACACAAAATTCCATTTGACCACCAAAGGTTTCTCCAGGCACAGTCTCTATAAGCACATAATGGAATCCTTGTGTTTTAGGAACAAACTGCTCACTTACTATATGCTTCCATCTAAAATATCATAAGCTTCTGAACGCAGTGTCAATAAGATTTTTTCTTCTTCTTTTTTAAACTGCTGGTATCAGCAGTAGTAGGTTTGAGGACTAACCCTGCCAAAATCCATACCCAAATTGCTCTGAAT
>NW_007060967.1:0-834 GCF_000164805.1 Carlito syrichta | reverse complement strand
AGAAAAAAAAAACTGAAGGTGGATCACAGGGAGGAGAGTTTGATGGCCCTTTTTTTTCCAAGTTGCTGGGCGGGTGTCAGACAGGCCTGTGAGCGTCCCCTTGAGCCACAGCGCCATCGTGAGGACATAGTTTCATGGACGAGTCGGAAAGATCTTTGCAATGCCCTAGCCCTTGAGGAAGCAAGGATTGAACGGAACTGGCAGAAGCCAGAGCAAGGTGCGGAAATTTGGGGAATTTCTGAGGAATGAGGGACCAAGACTGAGTCAGCAGCTTCCAAGAGGTCTCGGCACAGGCAGGAGGGGGGCAGGGTTTCAGTTTCCTCAGAGTTTGAGTAGTTCTAGAGCATGCCATTTGCAGTCAAGAGCAGGCCTTGAGGCATTTATCATAGAAAGAGGGTACTAGGAGTTGTAGGCATCTTGTTTCTTTTTTTGTGTGAATTCTCACTCTTGTCGCCCAGGCTAGAGTGCAGTGAGGTGCTCATGGGCATCGCAGACTCCAACTGGTGGACTCAGGCTATGCCCCCGACTCAGCCTTCCTTGTAGCTGGAAGGAATTTTAGATGCACGCTACCATGTCGGGCTCACAGGTTAACTGACGAATCATTCCAAGTTGTGCCTGAAAATGATAACACCCACGACTCGTTATCCCCTGGAGAACTGGCCATATACATGACCTGGCTCTATCCTCTTCCTGATGCCTTTACTCCTGGATTGGCCTCCTTCTCTCCCAGCTAGGTTCCAGTAGTCTGAATTCAGTTTTCCATCTAAGACTGAAGAGTCTTTTGGCTAAAGCCAAGTAGCTCATAAGCTGATTCTAAAGAATCAGAAAACAGTC
>NW_007060966.1:0-1490 GCF_000164805.1 Carlito syrichta | reverse complement strand
TCAAGTTCTTGACATGAACAAACATGTCACAAGCTTACAGTGTTCCAACATATTACAAAAAGATTTGTGAGGTGTAGATATGTTCACCCTTGTGTGATGACAGACACTCCCATGCATGGACAGAAAGATTTACAAAAACACACTGCTCTGCACAGTGCAGACCCCTGTGATAAGACTTCAAATCTTCCTGGAGGGAAGCACACTGGGTGAGGGGTTGAATGCAGCTTATTTTATTCAGCTTCTTATGTTAACAGATTAGAGAGCACCATAGCTCAGTTAAGTTCATGCCACCCAGAAGTGACTACAGATTCAATGAGGCTTTGAACAACCTGGTAGGGAACCAGTGGCATTCACTCTTTCTTCCTCTGTGTAGACAAGAACAAAGTAGCTACCAGAAGCATGCCAGAGCTTATTCCAGGTAAAAATGCCAAGAAGCAGTGATAACATTTTTTTCTTACTTTTGTTATTAATTTTTCATTAAAGATGGAGTCTTGCTCTGTCACTCAAATTGAGGTGCAGTGGTGTGATCACACTCCCTGCAGGCTCAAACTCCTTGGCCCCAGCCGTCTTCCTGCCTTAGAGTCTCCAGTAGTTGGGCTAAGGGCTTATGCTATCACGTCCACTATTTTTTTTAATTGTGTAGAGACAGAGCTACCTAGGCTGGTCTTCATCTCCCGGCCTCAGGCAATCTTCATACCTCAGCCTTCTAAAGCATTGGGATGACAGGCATGTGTCACTGTGCCACACTAGATATAATGCCACACCAGACATATAATTGACACTGAGTTTGATGGATGGAAACTGAAACTCAATAGTATGTTTTGCATATATTATGCATTTGTGAAGTTAGCAAAAAACTATAGAAATAGTGGCAATGTTTGTTCCTGTGATGTTGAATTAGTGCTTCTGCACACGTCTATTGGGAGTTTTGTGACATAATATGGTAAGATTATTATTCTAACTTATTGCAACCACTGTATTTGTCCTCCTTCATTACAAAACTGTAGGCAGTCTTTGTGTTGTGGCCTAAATACTTTGATGCAAAGAAGACTTTCAAATGAATTATCTTCATTGGTACTAATAGAATAAAGGTGAATTACTTTTACTTGAAAGTATTATTCTCCTTGTTCAGGTTGGTCATCCCAGCTTTCCATTTAACATTATATTCATCATAAAAATCAACCAAATACTTAACAGTTCTACACTGAGGGACATGATTACATATCCCACTGTATCTGACCAGAAGATCCACTGTCTGATCCTGGAAAGGATATGTGTTAATTTGCTGTGTTTCAGATTGGAAGTTTGCATGTCATGAAATCAGCTGAGGATACTAGTGTCAGAACTCTGACAATCACGTATCTCAGTGATTTTTCAAATTTATATGTAGTCAAAAAATCCTTTGTTCAAACATCACCTTATCTGGAAATGAAATGTGTAAAGTGAGGAAATGGCAGTAGCTCTGATTAAGGGACAAGAGATATGGTTGG